>NW_025943603.1:0-815 GCF_000764305.2 Hyalella azteca | reverse complement strand
GATTAATTAACATGGCAGATATAAAACAATATTTTACACTTATTAGATGTGTTCTACAAGAGTCTCATTATCTACACAACGCTAATTAATGCTTTACACTTATTAGAAGTGTTCTACAAGAGTCTCATTATCTATATGCACAACGCTAATTACGTTTATATTTACCAATTTACACGTTTCAGAACTCAACGACAATAATACCTATACTCGGTAAGATTAATTTGAATTAATATACATGTTAAAATGAATGCATATGAGAAAAGTGTCGTATTACAATTTGGACAAGTTTCAATAATTTCTCTCAGTTTAACGCTTCTTTTATGGCAAGGAATTGCAACGGTTACAAAAACAAAAATTTTCCGTCGAGCTTGATGCCTTACAGATTCTGGGTTCTGAATTGCCACATTCTTTATACTTATCTAATATGATCAAATTAAATCAAACAGCCATATCTAATTAATATAGAATTGGTAAACCAAATATACAATGAGCGTATTTACACAGCACCGGTACTTGTATATAAATTAAATGAGCTGATATAAACAGCACTGGTGCTTGGATATACAACGTTATACTTCTGACAGTTAATATAAGTTAATAAGCATAGCATGTACGAATAGTTTTTTCCGAAATTCAATATGGGTCGTTATAAATAAATTTAAAACGGTAGTTTATATCACGGCAAACCCCGATGAAGGATCGGGAACATATGGGTGCATGTGAATAGGGTAACATGGGGCAGCGAGCCCACTGCGGGTCATGGGCCCATAGCGGGTTTCTCGCTAAGTATGGCAGATATTGGTCCGTGTTCTCTA
>NW_025943602.1:0-271 GCF_000764305.2 Hyalella azteca | reverse complement strand
TACGTGTGCAAATGTTGTGCGTGTTCTACGTGTGCAACTGTTGTTCGTGTTCTACGTGTGAAAATGTTGTGCGTGTTCTACGTGTGCAGTTATTTACCAGCTGTGAGTTGGCAACTGCTGTACGAAGTGTATGCGCGGACAGCATGCAACACCAATTGTATTCTAGATGGAGCAATATTGTTGGGCTTAATACCGCACCGAGCGGGTTCTAGGTTCTAGGTGTAGTAATTGTCCGAGAATGTTAGAATTCCTTTTATCTATAAATTCTTCC
>NW_025943601.1:0-313 GCF_000764305.2 Hyalella azteca | reverse complement strand
CGGAATTAGTGCCAATTTTTCGCAGCCTAGGCCCCCTACGGAATTCATTAACAGGTGGACTAATCCCTCTGATGTCGCGTTTTTTCCACTTAGGGTATATCCAAGATACTCTACTGGTCTACTTATAGGACTCAAAAATGAACTTGAGGAAGAGTCTAAAAAACTCTCTGGCTATCTCTGCTTTGCCAAATTGCCACTATGCTCAGCTATAGTATAGGTGGAGAAAGTCAGTTGCGTTCACGGCGAAAGCACGTGTGTTAAATTGCGTTCTCTAAAGTAACCGGTGATTCATTGTGAGCCAAACTTAATACTT
>NW_025943600.1:0-560 GCF_000764305.2 Hyalella azteca | reverse complement strand
ACAGCTCTGGAGCGACCCCCTGTCGGTGGTGTCGTACTTGCGCGAGGGGGGTCTCTTGTAAAATTGAGACCGGGGAACCACAACAACAACAACAAATAAAAATATTAAACAAGTAATGGAACTAAATTTGATTGCTTAGATCACTTATTAACAAGAAATTTAAAAACAAAGAAGATGGCGCAAAAATTCCCCATCTCCCTATAAATGAAAACGTTTTGGAGTCCAGCTTTATCGTCATTCCGACAATCCTAGAAAATAAATACTATAAGTAAATAATCTAAAATTCACAATCAGATATTAAAACCTGTAGTAGACAAAATAAAAGACTAATCAATCCAAAATAACGCGGCAACAAAGAATTTTTTTTAAACCATGAATGATATAATCATATTTTTACAAGATCTTGGAGCCATTCTAACAAACGTAGGTGCTGAAGTATTCCAAGTCATGAAAGATTGATTCCTGTTCAGTGATCCATGTCTACCGCCCTACCCAAAATGACTCATAAACATTCACGAGTAAGTTTCAGCGAGCTCAACTTTCTCTACACTTTACAGGAC
>NW_025943599.1:0-1406 GCF_000764305.2 Hyalella azteca | reverse complement strand
TTGGTAATTTGAGTAGATGCTGATCGTGCGATGTAATTAGCATGGTAAAGTTTAGTGTACTTTCGGAACGCTAAGCGGAGGGCTTGAAAGTAGTCTTTCAACATTCAGAGCACTAGAATTATCATTGTTTTTTTTAATATGAGCTCAAGAAAATGTACAACAAAGTTCCATTAGTAATGTTCAAAAAAGAAATAAAATTGTAAAAATCAACCAAAAAAAATGAAATAAACGATCTTTATATTGAAAATACTATAAAAATCACTATCAAATTCATTTATTACATAATGCTGAAATTTTTATGGGTTCAATTATTACGATTAAAAAAATAATGTACGCCGTCAACTATTGATTACTGTTAATACGGAAAGTCCCGATTTGAACATTCCTCCTTTCTTTCATATTTCACATTCTTTCTATATGTTCTGCATACGGAGAAAATCAATGGAGTTCGGATGAGAAAACTTTTCCCAGACACTATGTGTTCAAACCATGCAAAAATGTCAAAGAGACGATATTAAGTTGCTTTCAATATTTGCTTGATTGAAAAATTTCATAATCGTAATCAACTAATTAGCTTTTTGTCATTTATCATTTTTATTTTTCTTAGTCATAAAATGACATATTGGAAATAATGAGAGCCAAATATTACAAAACATTAATACAAATTAGTCGACTGCGTCAACATGAATTTAGAGATGCTTTGTTGGAGTGAGCACCGAGCCATGGAAGATTAGCAGGAGGAGTGGGGCGGTGGAGTGAGCACCACACTAAGCATCACGCTAAGTGTAGCCGCAGGTTGACGCATCTCTTATAGCATTTGTTTACCATGAGTAGTTTTTAGCATAGCATCACTCTTTCTCCACGTGTCACTTTGCTCCCGACGCCGACCAGTACGGTATGGTGCGGAGATGTTGAACATTTGTCATATTGCTATTTTTGAATGGTTGTAGGATTTATTACTGTATGTAATAGCTCTTAATCCCTTAGCAGACGAAAATGCAAATAATTTCAACCTGCGGCATTAGACCTGTGAGACTAACTTGAAGCCCGTTTGGCGAAACTTTGCTGTAATAAAATTGGTTTGTGTTGAATATCCATAGTTTCGTGCCCTTGTGTGAATTACTAAGTCAGTGAACGTGAAGACCATTACTAGAATGGTACGTAACCATCTTAGACTGCAAGGCAGCGGTTACACTAAGCACCACGCTAAGCACCACGCTAAACATCACGCTAAACACCACGCTATACATCACGCTAAGCACAACACTAAGCATCGCGCTAAGCACCTCGCAAAGCATCACGTGAGGTATCACGCTAAGCACCACGCTAAATAGCACGCTAAGCACCACGCCAAACATCACTCTAAGCACCACGCTAAACATCACGCTAAGCACCACGCTAAACAT
>NW_025943598.1:0-911 GCF_000764305.2 Hyalella azteca | reverse complement strand
CATGCAACGATTCCTGACCGCAGAGCTAATGAGTGGTTCACCGTCTCGAATTGCGCGCGACCAGTTCCCGCCTGATGCCTCTCGCGACCTGGAATCGAATCTGGAATGTATATATATGCCTTTATATGCCTTTAATATATATATATATATATATATATGCCTTTATATGCCTTTAATGTATATATATTCCTTTATATGCCTTTAATGTATATATATGCTTTGTTTCCGTAACCTGGAATCGAGACAATCGAATTCTCGATTCCTCGGTGTTTACAATATCATGAACTCTGGGTTTTCCTGAATAATGTTTCATCAATCCTAAATTATGTTTCATTAATACTGAGTAATGAATAAATAATCCTAAGATATGTTTCATTAATACTGAGTAACGAATAAATAATCCTAAGCTATATTTCATTAATCCTGAGTAATGAATCCTGAGTTATGTTTCAATAATACTGAGTAATGAATAAATATGAATTGAATCAATTGATTGAATAAATTAGCTTGTTTGTTTTATCTGAGGCATTAGGGCTACCCGTAGGAATGTATATATCAATATTGTTGCATTAATTGAACGGAATTATTGATAAAATCATGATAAGTGTTTAATTTGTCTTCGTAATAAAAGTCTGGCATTGAGAATGATGCTTCACATTCATTACACGAACAATTTAATATTCATCTACAGCATATAGAACGCCTCAATCCTGGTAAAAGTATGGATTTATTTATGCCGGCAATAATATGTGTGTGTTATTGCCGGCATTAACAAACAATATATTAAGACTAATAATAACAATATGAATTTGTTTATTCGTTTATACTGGCAATGACAAGAGTCTATCTGAACGCAGCAACGGTTGCCAGGAGTCCAGCTGAACGCAGCAACGGTTGCCAGGAGTCCAGCT
>NW_025943597.1:0-722 GCF_000764305.2 Hyalella azteca | reverse complement strand
ACCACAGAGCTGCTGGCAACTCTGTGAATAGCACCACAGAGCTGCTGGCAACTGTGTGAATAGCACCACAGAGCTGCTGGCAACTCTGTGAAGGGCACCACAGAGTTACGGAAAAAAGAAAAGTGTCATGTTCCACGCTTCTTTCCTCGTACATCGTTTGCCATGTCATTCATTTTGTAGTATTTTCCTGGAGGCATTCTGTTTTCATCCTATTAATAATCTCGATTATTTTGTCTGATCAACAAGTATTTGAATTAAATGTGAATCATTGACATTTCCAAAATTCATTGTTGTACTCTGGCTCTTACCACTTCTTACTAAACCCCGTCATGCGTCACAGAAACATCAATAAAAATGTACGAATTTATACTGAAATAACAATAAAAAAATGAACTTGAACACATTTCAACAAATTTGTTTTCCAACATAATGGTTGAATCACGCAAGTGTTGCAGAAGATATATTGACTCCGAACTGATGACCTTGATGACCTTGACCTTTCAATGACTGAAGGCTGCTGTAGTTCAACAAATGTAAAGCTTATATGATATGAAATGAATGAATAAAACTCAAAAAAATGTGCTATCGTAATAACGCAAAATCAACAATGTGTTCACATCATAACAAAACATCAACAATGTGTTCACATTATGACGCAACATCAACAATGTGTTCACATTATGACGCAACATCAACAATGTTTTCACATTAAAACACAACAT
>NW_025943596.1:16183-223831 GCF_000764305.2 Hyalella azteca | reverse complement strand
GGTTAATTTTGTTGGGTAAGATTTGAAATGATTTTGTATGAGGTTTTACTAAGGAATAATTGGTTAATTTTGTTGAGCAAGATTCGGGGTAAATGATTGTGGTAACCTATGATTTAAGCTGTTTATGAAAAGTGTGACGGTAGGCCTATTATGCTATCTACTTACAGCTGTAAACCATGGTTACAGTAAAGCAGTTACCGTTATAATTTTGTGCTGCATTCAGACCGTGCAAACTAAATGAGCGATGGCGATTTTACTCTAATTTTCTACACTACGGAGTTGCTGGAAAGTTTCAGGTGCACACTTAGTTTCTGAAGAAGTTCAAATCAAACCTCAGAATATTAACACGACAAGACGTGCATTCAAATTCAACGATATCTTTTAAAATTTTTATACATTTTACTTTTCGAATCTAACAACCAAAATTGTAGTTCGCAGTCAGCCATATTGAAGGAAACTTTTTAAATTTCAGCATCGATGAATTGCTGCTGAATAGATAAAAAAATGCATTGATTTTATTATATAGAGAGGCGGGAATATGCGTAAAAATATAAAATTGCCAATCACATTGTAAGTTGAAGAGCAGTTAACGATGTTCAAGTGTAGCTGTAGATGCATTCAGCAGCTGCGGCAGCAGTTGTTGGTCAGTTCAAGTTAGCAATATCAGCTGCAACACATAAGCTCATTGCTAAGTTGCATCAGCGTTAAAAATTAGCACATCAGCCGCTGAAGCTGCATACACATGCACTCTACAAGTGATTTGCCAATTGCCAGTCGCCACGACCGCCTTTACGAACGATGAGTGATTTTAATTGCGTCGTCCCCCGCCCTAAGGCAAGAAGTTATTGCTGATGGCCAGCAATAAAGTATTGGAGTGATGCCCTGCGTTTTGCGTGCTCTATGAATAGCTGCTAATTTCGTCTTTGATGGAATTCAAAGCTCCACACGAGTGGCGCAACACGCACAAAAAGGCCACTAGAATATGCAACAAGTCACGCTGGTTCAATGCAAGGAAATGCCCAAGCAACTACGCGAGACTGGGGCCGCCATTTTTAGAGGTGCTGCGTGATACTGACGACGTATATAGGTATATATAGAACGGGTCTCCGCATTCCAAATCATTCACACTTTCTAATGAGATTGAGGGAACTTTCATCATTATACATGGGAATAATAGACGGTTTCGACGTAATAAAAAGAGTAATTTATCATCGAAATGGCTTTGGCCGTAGCTTAATATATACGGTGGTGTAGGGATGACGTTAGCTCGATGTTGTCCTGAACTTGAAAACAAAGAGACGTTCGAACAAGAGGGGTAACAACGGGTAAAAGATCGGATATTTTCAAAAATTATTTCGCAAATTTTAATACGTTGAGTGAAAATAGAAGCTTGAAGCTATAGTAACACAATATGAATTCTAATATCGTTCAAACGACATTTATTATTGTTCAAACAACGGTGCAATGTTGCTGCAAGATGTTATGTCGCAATTTTTGTGCGGTTGTTCGCATTTCAGAGCAGTTTTCTTAATCTCTTTGACGTATATAATATTCTGAAGCTCCTGGGTGTGTTCAGGCTGGCCTCTGTGGTTGCCAGCGTCAGTTATCTGAGGCCAAAATTGCGCTGTCCGGCAGCTCTCGTCGCTGAGAAATAGCAATATTGATAATTACATCGCTGGCATGAGTCTATAAATGTTCTTGAGTTATCGAGTCACCTGAGTGACCCTGAGCACTGCTTGAGTCACCTGCTCCACTTTCAAATCTTCTTTTTAATGTCAAGTTTCCAGATCTAATAATTGATTATTTTTTCCAAAGCACTTGACTCTCCGTACTGNGTAGATGAGCTACCAGGAGTAGATGAGCTACCTGCAGTAGATGAGCTACCTGCAGTAGATGAGCTACCTGCAGTAGATGAGCTAACAGGGATCAGGACGCTGTGCTGCGGTCCACGGCAGGCTAGGAATGTTGTTCGAGCTTTTGCTTCACTAGCGTCTCGCATCAGTAGCGACGTGACGATCATAGCTGCAGTTATACAGTTACGCAGCTGTATGGCTAGCTATGCAGCTGTATAGTCAAGATATGCAGCTGTATAGCCAAGCTATGCAGCTGCATAGCCAAGTTATGCAGCTGTATAGCCAAGAATTGCAGCAGTTTAGCGAAGTTACGTAGCTGTATAGTCAAGCAATTTGAGCTGACATTCATGCAGATGTGTGGGCACAGTGTGATGCGCTGCTACTGCGTGTTGAACTGCAACTTAACCTGTACATGCAGCCCTGAGTGATGAGGAGGCCATCAGCCCCTCACCTCAATATAATGACATTCATGAGGACAACACTCGTCTGGAGGCCACTGCATGAGGAGGCCATCAACACTGGCCGCTTCACCTTAGCATAATACATTCATAAGGACAACCCCATGCTGGAGGCTCGTACAAGCATACAATTAAACGTGCGTGCAGCGCCAATGCTGATGAAACGCAGGGTTGCAGAAGCGCGGGACTCTAGTTTACTTTGAAGAATTGTTGATTCTAATTCGTTCAAGAATACTCACTTTATGAATGGAGAAGAAATCCAATTTAAGTAACGCAGGTATTGCACTCAAACAGTCATGTGAGTGTTCGGCTGACGTTAGAGCATCAACAGCGTATCAACGGAGTGGCCTGTCCATCCCATCTACTTATTGTCTCATGCAGCATTTTTTCCATAGGTTCCGTACCATCTAGATGGGATGGGAAGAATGATCCAGTCTAATGTATCATTGTGCCCATTCAACCTGCCCCATGTAGTATTTATTGTTCCCATAGATCTCGTCCAGTTGAGCTTACTGTGCTTGTCCTTTCCGTCACAAGTAGCATTGTTCTCATTGTTCTCGTCCACGTATTGTAGTTCCCATTATTTCTGTTTCCTGTTGCATTGTTTGCATAGATCTCGTTCCATGAAGTTTTGTTCCAGCACTTTACGTCTCAAGTAGCAATGTTCCCACATAGCAATTAAGAGCGAAATACAAGAAAGTTTGTTAGTTCAGAGCTTATATACAGAAATTCCGATTGCCCGAGTTCTTCGGTTGATACTTGGTTGAGAGTAAAAATCTTTTAACTGGAAAGGTTGGGCGTCGTACGCGATGACGAGGCAGAATTTGACCAAGTACGTACCCGTGAGAAAGTATGAAAGGAGTTCACAACTGCCGACCAATCAGTGTCAACCAACATACCTGCCTGGATTCATTATTCATAAGTAGCATGTAATTTTAGCAACACGCGTCAGTCGTCATTTGTATGGGGGCTTGTAAGGTCCACTCGCCACGTGCTGGGAATGAGTGAATAGAAGCGAGGTGGTCGACTGCATGTTGATCAACACCCACGAGCTTTCCCCAAGAGTTCCGGATATACGCGCTCCGTTGCATTCTCAAGCCTAATTATTACCGAGATAACTTAGGTCATCCTTATTTTGGGGTATGAGAGTCCAGTGCTTTCATCACGGCTGGGACGTTTCGCAACGACGATCTGATAAACCAGAAGACGAGGCATTAGTTGAGACTATCCTAGATCCTGATTTGGTATCTCTTTAATTTCTATAAGCGGGTCCATAATGTTTATTATTCTGTGTATATAATTTTTCATTCAGAGTCAATAACTAAGATTTAGTAGGAAGTAAATCATTGCTGGTGCCTCCCTCGGCGCAGCTGCTCTACAATCACGCGGCCTTGGCCGACGTCTGATGCCAACGCTGATTATTTCTGCCAAGTTAAGCCTCGTCCGCCCATTTGAAACCACAACAATTTTCGCAGCTTTTGTACGCAGGCTAATTGTTTGTCTGCGTTTTGTTGTTGTATTTTCTGTATTTATTGATTGTTGTTGCCCTTTCGAATATTTAATTAAACTAAATATCTGTGAGGTGGATATTCGGTCGAAATAATGCATACGTTCACAGTAAATTATTTACAAATTGAGTCATGGAGCCATGAATTGTGGTAATTAATCTCGATCTGTCGTAAAACATAAATTATTTTGTGGATAATCTCCTTCAAACGCCATGATTTGAACTGAAAAACGCAGCCTTCGAAGTGTACATTTTTCCTTCGTAATAAGAGACGAAAACTTTAGCAATTATTATTAAGTGCCTCCAGGCATCATGCACTAGCTGCAGCCGGCACTCAGCACCACAGCTGTATCCTCAGGCAGCGGGCGAGACCAAGCGGTGACACGAGCACGGCTCGCCGCTTTTGAGGTGCTTCTATAACGCCAATAACAGGCGATCTATATATCAAATAACATCATACGACATCTCCTATTTTCAATACGTAATACAATGAATCTAAAACAACATATTCGGGCCACGTTCTTACTTGGATTTAATATGAATTGTGTATTACGTCCGTCATAAGCAGGACTACGTAACATTATAATATAGTTAATTTTTCCTTCACAAACTCTTCAGTAATTTTCTTGGAGAACTATTAGAGGATAAAACATCATAAGGTAAATCATAAGCAAATAGCCTGTGGTCAGGTTTGCATCATAAACACACGCTATAATTATTTTGCATCAGGCAAGCCAGCTCGATGCAAGTTTTTGTCGTGACCATCACTGACCTGCGCGTGGGCCGCTGCACGTACAACGCACGTGCGGCCTGTGTATGGGGATATTTAATTAATAATATAATTGAATTTCCCTAAATCAATCATTCTGTTATCACGGATAGATGAAGCAAGATCAAGTCTCTTAACATATAGAAGTTAATCAGGGTTATGGTGCTTGGTGCAATATCTGCATTGTAGAAAAGGTCGGCGAATTCCACTCAGCCAATAGCGGCTGTTGCAGACAATTGTCTTAATTATGGTCGATGCCAATCATGCATAACCTTGAGAGGGACCTGTCTGGACCTTCCAGCTACACTAAGCCTTCCCGGAACAAAGAAGCTACAGAACCGCGTTCCAGCGTGAGCCTTCCTCCGGCTTGGCTCCAGCGTTCTATCTTGTATCCAGTTAATGTCCAGCAGAATGCATAGACCAGCAACTGCATGTCAGTGATGGCCCAGGTTCTAACGCCCCTTCCCTCCTACCCGGCCAGTTTAGAGTCGTGGGAAGTTCCAGGGACGGCGATAAGACATGTCCGTGATCGATGCTAAGTTGTGGCTCTGCAACCCTGGCAGCTCTAAGCCATATTATTTACTGCTTGGTCATGTCGTTTTTCCTGCTTCCCAGCTCTTCAATCTTATTATCTTGCTTTTCTTCTTCTCTTTGATTAAGAGACCCGTATATTTTCAGTAATAATCAAATTTTCTTTCGCTGTTTCGTTTTTACCCAAACCATTTGCAAACCGCACTTCCGTCTCTTCCTGAAGCTATTGGAACTTCTGTAGTTTCTGCTCTTTGTAAACCTCTTGCTAATTTGGCTCGTCTCTACCCTAGTGCAAATCTTCCAGCGATTTCCACCTGCGCCTATTACTCATTTATTTCATTCTTCTTTTGGTCCTCCTGCTTTTCTGCTTTTATTACTTATTCCATTGTCCTACCCCTGATATTTTTGCTTTAGCTCCAAGCTTCACACATCTCTTCACACACTGAGCTCCAAGCTTCACAAATTTTTCAAACCTTATTTTTGTCGAATCTCTTTCACCTCCACGCTTCGCTGTATGCAGTCCTGCCGTCCTCCTCCTACGCCCCGCCTCGCTGCAGTCCTGCTGTTCTCCTGCGCCTCACTGCAGTCCTGGTGTCCTCCCCCATTATGGCCTCTCGCTGCCATGCCGAGGGTCGGGTCACGATGATATGCATAAAAGTTTCCTGTTTAAGAGACAATGGCGGTCTTGATCAGGTCCCGGGTAAGCTTCTTTACAGCGGCCTCCGATTTTCCGAGATGATTAATGGTGCTGGCAAGGTGGTGGTATGGTTGTGGCAAGGTGGTGGTATGGTTGTGGCAAGGTGGTGGTTAGGTATAGTGGCTTGGCGGTGGCAAGGTTGCGGTAAGACGGTGGCAAGGCTAACCAATAAAGGTCTGATTCCATGGGCAAATAAAAAATTTCTGATTCATTCGTCTTGATTATTGCCATATTAAATGGGTGGACGCCCTGTATACCTGCGAGGTAAGTGCCAGTCTTAACGCAAATAGAGCGAGGGATGAGGCGTGTGTGGGGGGAGGGATGAGGCGTATTGGGGGGGGGGGAAGATGAGGCATATGTGGGGTGGGAGGCGTATGAGGGGTATTTCCGAAAACAAACGAAAATTACAGATTTAACGGCCTCGATCAACGGACTGGATCAGAGGACTGGATCAGAGGACTGGATGAGTGGACTGGATTGGCGGACTGGATCAGCGGACTGGATCAAAGGACTTTTATTGACCAGGTAATTGCAACTGTAGATAAGTTCGCCGCGACAAGTTATATGAAAACAAAAATCATAATAACAAAACGAAACAACACAATCGTATAAATGAAGTATTAAATAAATCTCGTGAACAATTTTCGTTTAAAAATAAATAATAAAATATAACATTTATCAAGACAATTGCAAATGAACCTATTCTATAGACCGAGAGTTTGCATCCATCATCTGCTGTATCAGCGAGAAGATAATGAGTATGACTTAATGAGAACGCAATCTTAACTACCTTAAGCAGTGTTGCCAAGTTTCAGTTAGGGTAAGCATTTAAATGTATTTAATCATTCGAAAATAAAGCTAGCTGGTAGAAGTTAGTACACTACTGATTTTTGTAAACACTTAGAAGGCCAAGCAGCTAGGTAGAAAATAAACTATTACAATTAACGTAAAACTATCACAATGAACTTTTCTGCAATTATTTAAATTCGGGTGAATTGTAGGTGAAAAAGGTCAGAACTGAGAAAGAGTGTTTCATCCAGAAAACAGGTAAAATTTTTCCATTATTACAGATAAACCGAACATTCAACTTAGGAATTGAAGAAAAATTGCTGAAATATAAGAAATTAATGGGAAAAAATGCCATGTCACAAGGAAATTTATCACAAAGAACACCAGTAATTGAGTTGCACAATTAAGCAAGCACGACCTCGAGACCGAGAGTGTGGCGCGCTATTAAACTGCTTAAACTGCAGAAAAATGAAGAACTGAAGGCAATACGACTCACGAAAAGAACTTAACCATCGCTAATGCAGAAGTTACTTATCTCGTTACGATAAATTGTTCATAAGTAATATTATTTGCAGTCATTGCGACTTCTCTCACTAAGCTTTATAAAATTTGAAGCCTTCTTCTTACGCAGACAATTTGCAGCGGTGATGGCGGCACGACCGGCCATATTGCCGAGATAGCAGCGCTTGCCCTGCACTTATCTGGTCTCCATAACCTCACTTCCTTGTTATATTAAAAGCTTCAACTTAAACTTAAACACAACATGCAGTGTGTAGCCAGGCGCCACAAGCAAAGAACTGTCGATGGTCACTCATACCACGAAATTCCTCAGTTCATCAGAACGTTGCCGAAGTATAACAGGGATTAACTAAAGACAACAAATAACTAAAGACGACAATATGAATGATAATTAACAGTAATATGAGCTAGGAATTCTCCATGTTCAAACTTGAAAGTGTTTGAAATTTGTTCGATGTGGGTGGTCCGAAGATCATTTTTTCTCGGCGTAGTCTTCGCGTCTCTGTTATTAATTAAAAACTAAGGTGCGGGAGAGCTTATTTTCCTGAAGCTAATGTTTTTCGATGGAAAAATTTTGTTACATTAGATGCGCTAATTTCCCGTAAACCAAGATTGTCTAATTGCGCAATAAAAAGAATTTTTCATGAACTATATACGTATATAATTGTTTGTTATTTTACAATTGTCCTAATTTTGAATGGCTAAGAACTGAAGGCAATACGACTCACGAAAAGAACTTAACCATCGCTAATGCAGAAGTTACTTATCTCGTTACGATAAAATGTTCATAAGTAATATTATTTGCAGTCATTGCGACTTCTCTCACTAAGCTTTATAAAATTTGAAGCCTTCTTCTTACGCAGACAATTTGCAGCGGTGATGGCGGCACGACCGGCCATATTGCCGAGATAGCAGCGCTTGCCCTGCACTTATCTGGTCTCCATAACCTCACTTCCTTGTTATATTAAAAGCTTCAACTTAAACTTAAACACAACATGCAGTGTGTAGCCAGGCGCCACAAGCAAAGAACTGTCGTTGGTCACTCATACCACGAAATTCCTCAGTTCATCAGAACGTTGCCGAAGTATAACAGGGATTAACTAAAGACAACAAATAACTAAAGACGACAATATGAATGATAATTAACAGTAATATGAGCTAGGAATTCTCCATGTTCAAACTTGAAAGTGTTTGAAATTTGTTCGATGTGGGTGGTCCGAAGATCATTTTTTCTCGGCGTAGTCTTCGCGTCTCTGTTATTAATTAAAAACTAAGGTGCGGGAGAGCTTATTTTCCTGAAGCTAATGTTTTTCGATGGAAAAATTTTGTTACATTAGATGCGCTAATTTCCCGTAAACCAAGATTGTCTAATTGCGCAATAAAAAGAATTTTTCATGAACTATATACGTATATAATTGTTTGTTATTTTACAATTGTCCTAATTTTGAATGGCAAAAATATTATACATACATATGATATGTACAGCAGCTATGTATAATATTTATGTACAGCTATACATATATAATATGTATGTAAAGATATACATACATAATATGCATGTATAGCTTTACGTACATAATATGCATGTGTAGCTGTGTTTCAGGCGTTAACTGGACCAAATAGGGATAGATGAAATAGCGGATTGGTGAGTCAGGTTATCTTCAAGCTGCGCTAGTCAAACTTTGCTACAGAACCGGACTAAAGATGCACAAAATCGGACTGTACATCCGGTAATCTGCCTGAATGAAGCATTTTGTACACAACACGGTCTGGTTGCGTAACTTTTTCTTATTTAAGCTTGGGTAAAACTAATTAGAGAAGAATTTACTTCTGTCCTATTTATGGAAGTATTCTAAACAATTTCTGCATCGCAAAAAATTAACACAAGAAACCTGTACCATATTTGAAAGAAACGGATAATAGTTTACCTTTTTCGGGGCAGAAGTCCACTAGAACGCTATTTACACGTTTTTTTACGATAATTTCGAACAGTGGATGTGGATGACAGATAATACCCTCATCGACGACATGATTGAGTACAATAGAATCGTTGTTAATTACACTATTTGCAGTGATGGCTGCATAACTGCACATTCTAGGCTATTTTTTCAGCAGGTAAACTCTTAGTAAGCAAGCTTCTTTAATCAATGTGACTCTGTTGCTTGTGCGTCATAGCTAGAATGCCTGCTCTGCGAGCAAGTATTCACCTCAGGATGATCGAATTGATCGTGTGTGGGGAGGAACAACAGAAAAGAGCAAAAGAGGGTTAAAAGTGTTGTGCGTATTTTATTAATTCGTGTCGGTGATGCAACTGTTGTAAATTGACGCTAAAAGTTGTTATATTAATGACATACCCGCACGTTACCACATCTGTACCTTCATATACAACTGATTGATTTTAAACTTGACAAACCATTAACACGGATATGCTCTTAATATGTTAACGATACAACTTAAGAAGCCCATGAAGCGTATTCTTTATAGTTAACTAAATATTAAAAATAATAATAAACTAAATATTACAAATAATACAAAAAATTTTACTGACTCAGTTCGAACGGACAAAATTGGAAAGATCTGGATTGGAAAGATATATTAAAAATAATAACAAACTAAATATTAAAATAATACAAAAAATTTTACTGACTCAGTTCGAACGGACAAAATTGGAAAGATCTGCCTTAATTCAAAAATTTTTCAGTAGGATCGTTCCTCACCTGTTCCATCAACGCAGGTGCGCGTGTGTAGACAACACGAGCGCAAGAGGTGCATTTCATTCCAGCGCCTCCATATCCAGGCCCGCAGCGTCGTGCCGACCAACTGAGTGGATGAGTTCAAGTCTTCTTCTGAAGATGATCTATTGATCTATTCAGGTGAGCTCCCAGAAGACAGGCAGAAAATGCTTAATGCAGCTCACGGCCAACATGACGACGATCAGGTTCTTGCCAGCGTGAACTGCGGCGCTGCAAATTGGTTATCGTGCGCCGCTGCAACTTAAGGAAGGCGGTCCGATGACCGGTCTACTGTACGACGAGCGCTGCTGCAACTTAGGGAAGGCGGTCCGATGACCGGTCTACTGTTCGACGAGCGCTGCTGCAACTTAGGGAAGGCGGTCCGATGACCGGTCTAGAGTACGACGAGCGCCGCTGCAACTCAGGGAAGGCGGCCCGATGACCGGTCCACTGTACGACGAGCGCCGCTGCAACTCAGGGAAGGCGGCCCGATGACCGGTCCACTGTACGACGTGCGCCGCTGCAACTCAGGGAAGGCGGCCCGATGACCGGTCCACTGTACGACGTGCGCCGCTGCAACTCAGGGAAGGTGGCCCGATGACCGGTCCACTGTACGGCGTGCGCCGCTGCAACTCAGGGAAGGCGGTCCGATTCCGATGACCGGTCTAATGTGCGACGTGCGCCGCTGCAACTCAGCTAGGGAAGGCGGCCCGATGACCGGTCCACTCAATTCTATGGCAAGGAACACTAAATGTTTTCTGTTTCCCCTCCACGAAATTTCGGGCGTCCAGTGATGGCTCGTCGAAACGAATTGAAAGAATTTTGAATTTTTTTTTAATTTTGATGTGGCTTGACAATAATTCAAAAATTAACATAGGAACGAAACAATTTTTTATAATTCATACAAGCAAAATTAAATAATCTCGAGTTATTCGATATATTTTCTATGGCGAACCCTTGCCAAGAATAAATCTAAGCGTAGGCAATGTCATGAATTCTTTAGAACAATTCATTCTAAATAAAGTAATTGGAATGAAAACAATTTCATGATTTCCCTTTATACCACAAGAAAAACTAGCGAGGCCACCGCAACTCGAGGAACCACAACTTCCAGCTGACCTGCTATCACCAGCAAAATATGAGTCATAATTATCAGCAGCAGGAATCTCCATTCGAGTGATTATTTTGCTCCCTAGTTATTTGGCTTTAGCATTCGGCTCCGATATAGATTTAGAGCATGAGCGTTTGGCTCTTATTTTATTGAGCGTCTTTTGCTCCTTAATTTTTAAATGTATTTGGCTTCTAAGTTTTACGACGTAGGCATTTTGCTCACAAGTTAATGGGCGTGAGCATTTAGCTCCCAAATTATCTGGCATGAGTTCCATAGTTTTTATATATTTTATTATTTAGCTTAAATGCAAAAGAAAATGCATTCCAGTGATCTTCGCCTGAGGGAAATTACGCTGCAGCCGAGGGCACAGAATCATAATTATGCGCATTCATCTAAAGATCTTAAATGTTAGTGAATTTCTATTCTCAGCTTTTTGCATGGACAACCTTAGAAATTCCTGAAACATTGAATTAACCACCCTTCTAAAACTTCCTTTACTACTCCTATAAAACTTCTTTTACTATTCTAAAACTTTCTTTCCTACTCCTCTAAAACTTCCTTTACTGCAATGAATTTCCCTAATTCTGACGTCATGTGCATCTTGCATGTAGTTCCGTTGACAAGATTGTTCACTGGAAAGAATCCATAACATGAATAGGTCGTGTTAATAAGTTATCGATGTGGCAGAAGTTGCTATAGTATCAGCGTATGTTGTGCGGTTTCACACAGAAAAACAATCGTGCAAATCCAACCTTCAGGGCATCCTATCTATGTCTGTGTGCGTTTATGCCCAGAAATAAAGATTATGCGAAGTATTTGATACCTGAATCTTGATTCGTCTAAACTGCGCTCAAGTCCATGGTCGGAAGCGCCAGCCATGTCGTGCAGAACATATCTTCGGTTTTATCTACAGCACGAATGCCATAATAGATACAGACATACATACTAGATACAGACATCGTCCTTACTAGCGAAAAAGACACGGGTAAAATCGAAGGTCTACAGCGAGGGTTTTGATTTTAAATTTCAGGACCGGAAAACGCGTAAACTTGTGTTTGATCGAAGTTCTATAAGCTGGTGAAGCATTGCGCAGTTGCATAAATCACGCTTGGGAAAGAACCTGACTTGGTTAAGGAATGGACTTCATGCTGTTAGTTTTGCGCTGTGTAAGAGACGATCTTATGGGCGTCTATGAGGGGCTTCTTTGCCGTATGTGGAATGCGCAATGTATTCTTAGTCTTCTAAAATCTCCTCGGATTTACGCAGCGAGATTTAGTGCCCAAAAGCAAGCTTATATATATCAAAGATTTTCCAGCGTTTAGCAGAATTTCAGTTCGATGAGAAGCAATGGCAGTATGTGGTAGGGCCCGTAGGGGTTGACAATTCCAAGTAAATGATACGGCTAAATATTGATGATTAGGAGAACAAAGTTTTAATGAAGTGATATCTAAATGCACTGATTATCAAAGTCTTTTAAATCTGGGCTCTAATATCATTGGATGCAAGGTAGAAGTTGACAATTTAAATCGCAGCTGGCGTACACCGAATCATGATCATGTTCAACATCGATATTTCGCTCCATCCTAACTAAGCCTACAATATTTATCCTGCACATATTATGGCAATGAGTCCCGTGTAGTATGGAGCCGGGCAGAAAGTGTGATGAGGAGCCGGACAGAGAGTTTATAGTGTGCATGGCGGGCAGAGAGTGTATAGTGTGGAGCCGGACAGAGAGTTTATAGTGTGCATGGCGGGCAGAGAGTGTAGTGTGGAGCCGGACTGAAAGTGCAGTGAGGAGCCGGACAGAGAGTTAGTGTGATGCGGGCAGAGAATGTAGTGTGGTGTCGGGCAGAGACTGTAGTGTGGAGGCGGGCAGAGAGTGTTATGTGGTGGCGGGCAGAGAGTGTAATGTGATGACGGGCAGAGAGTGTAGTGTGATGGCGGGCAGAGAGTGTAGTGTGGTGGCGGGCAGAGACTGTAGTGTGGTGACGGGCAGAGACAGTATAGTGTGGTGGCGGACAGAGACTAGTGTGGTGGCGGGCAGAGAGTTTTTTGAGGAGCTAGACAGCGAATTGTGGTGCCAACAGAGTCGACTGTAGGAGTAACACAAGATTTTCGTTTAGATTTTTTCTACAAAGATTCATCATATGTAATCCTCGTGTCCGTTGAAAATGTATTTGCTATCATTTAATCTGACAATATGTTTATTATCATTTATACACACACATTCATTATGAATTTATATTACTAAATTATGAGGTCATGATGATTCATTCATTTTAAGGGAGTAAAATCCTTAAAAAATAATACTGCTAATTACATGCACATTACCGACTCATTGAATTACCTGAACAGGGCCAATTTCGCTTACTAATTCTCTTAATCGCCCAATCAATCGATTTCTAACTCTAATGCCTCATAAATGAATTGTTAATTTAGGCTAATTACTTGCGATAAAATGTAGTTTTTTAATTTGTAAATTAATAGTGGTAAATCGTACCATGTTCTCGAATATTTTCACGTCATGCTTTCGAAGCCTATCTTACGGAGCCTAGCATACGGAGGCTACTTCAATGTCATTAATTCTTCGCTGATGAGAAGTAACGAATTTACGTCGTTCAGAAGAGCCATCACATCTGCGTTTGCCAAGAAGCATATGAACAAGTATGTGTACATAGCGCGACTGGTTCATGTCTGCCGTTGCTTTCCTGCAAGGCTCTTACGCATCAATGGCATCGTAAAGCACAGCGATGATTCTTTGAGTCGCCCAATGCTAGAGCACGCGCATAAAGCCTAACCAGCGCCATGACGCGCCGTTAACTGCCGCAAAAAGTGTTTTGAATCACCGCCAGCATGCTTGACGTTGTCGTTACTTCTGCTCTGGTTGATGGAGCTCACCGATCGAACTACTGTGGTGTGGTTGTACAACCGTATTATGTTTAGGACAATTTAGTCACTTCTTGTGAACTAAAAAAGAACAATTTCTCCAGAGCCTAGAGTGCATATGTCTATACAATTCAACTCTGCGACGATGAAACCAACAAGCAAAGCCAAATGGAGCAGCGCAGAGAAACAGCCTTCAGACCTACACCACAAGGGAGGATGTAAAATTCCGTCCCGCCAGAAAGAATTTATTTGCACTTCATTTACATGCATTCGCAGACTTAAGGCAGGCTGAAATCCGGCACGCTTTACGAGGCTTGTACTGAGCACATAAACTGGGCGCGGTGGTCATTACGAAGCTCGTGCCGAGTCGAGGAGCTTGCGCGCAAGCGGCGTATCGTATCGGCACCGGGGGTTCGAATCTATTACTGAATACATGAGCAAAGCAAACAATAATTGGGGATTAAACTATACATTCAGGCAATTTACAGTCATTCGTGTTGTATGGTTCATTATTTGTTAGGTTGTGCATTAATTGAGCAGCCGTGGCGATTGCTGTTATGTACAGGGCAGAATTATGTACAGGGCAGTTGCAAAGTTTTTGGAGATTTATCTCAGCCGAGCTGTGTTTGATGGTATAATATTGAAGACAGATTTATATTACTCGAGGCGGTAGCTGCGACTTTTACATCTACTTTACCTTGCCCGTGGGAGTATAGAGCCGATTAGTGTGTCTGAGCTGAAGTTTTCTAGAGAGAAATGCTGATTTATGCCGACCACAAATGTAAGCATTGCATTTATGGAACCTCGTCTCATCTAGTGCTTAATTAAGCAAAGACTTACTTCTGCAAGCCAAAAATACTACAAATATATGGTGGATATATCTTAAAAATTTTAAGTTGCGTTTGAATGTTGATATGTGTGATACTGGATTTTTAGTGAGATTCTTGATGCATTTTTTTAATATTTACTTAAATATTTTCTTCCGTTTCACTCAGCATATGTCATGCATGATTTCGTCGCATGTTAGGCTGCTGCTGTCTTTTTATCAGCACAGGGAAATTAATAATTATAATCTGCGAGTGCACAAAGAGATTTGAGATTTTTAACAGATGTTTAACATTTCTTGCATCATTGAATGCAACACGCTGTAGCAGTAGAAATACGGTACATAAATATGTTTTGGGGTATTATTGGGCTTCAAATGTTTTTATGTATCTGGGACACATAAATATTGTTTCTCTGCCCACAGGCCCTACCATAAGAGGAGTACTCAAAACAATTCAAGGAATATTCAGAGGCCGTTAAGGTATTTTAAATGTTGAAAAGAAATTTAAGCTACGACACAGTTTAAATAAATAAATGTACATATGTTGATAAAAGACAGAAAGTCAAGCCGATTTAACTTGAAATAACCTCGTGGCGTCGAGGCGACGATGGAATGGCAGACGGCTTCCAAGAAAGGAACTTATCATCTTCTCTTCAGTCCTGGCCAAAGAGGTGCGGAGGCTGAAACCATAGCACAGCGCTTAAAGTGCACCCAAAAGCTGGTTCGCCACAACATCATTCCATGTGAATATTTGTTATTTTCAAGTAATATAAACACGCATCTAGTATAAGGAAATATAAGGACACTGAGTTCAGGAAATATATTTCTTTGACTTTTGAAGAGCCTCTCGATAATCGTAAGTCCTAGCTTTGTGCACCTAGTGATATTGTGCGTTCAATATTCTGGCTGAAACTATTTAACTGCATTAATTATTATTCTTTCAGTCACAGCCATCAGCGAGAGGACGACCTGCAGACAGGGCGACAGCAGCACGTCGTTTTTTTTAACCTCACAAGCAAGCATCGAGGAATTTGGTGCATGCGTTTAGACGGAAGAAGAGATTGCCTTCGTCCTCGTCGTTAATGAGATGTTTCATATTCTGTCAAACATTTTCATATGCAATACGATCGCACCTGATTTATCTCTGTCAAATACCTCAGTTAACTTTCTTCGGGTGAATTGTTCAGCGTATTTCTAATTAGTATTTTATACTAGTGACCGAATTTAAACTAGGAAATTGTGTCCACGTGGAGCTCGGTGATAACATTTCAGGGAAGCTTAATTTAGTGCCCCGGTCGTCGACTCGGGAAAATCGTAATTTCTAAAATAATTTCTGCTGTTCAAACTGCAAGCGTTCATTAAAAGTTCCATTGAATCATAGCGCAGCGTGTGTGGTCCATGGCGTTGTCCCAAGCATGCAAGCTGCTTTTTGTCTCCACTTATTTTGTCCGGCCATTCGAGCTGCAACTAATGCTAATAAGTGGACTGGTTTATGTGGAATGCTTGTCTGGACTCGTGATTACCATCTGAAATGAGCGAAGCTTGCAGAACAACAGCGGCAAATCTGGATAGATGAAACATCCGAGAATTGTCAGGCCGCAAATGAGCAGGTGTCGAGCGTAGCAGTTTATGAGCAGGACAAATTCCTGGACTTGAAGAGAGGCTGGTTTATGTGGAATGCTTGTCTGGACTCGTGATTACCATCTGAAATGAGCGAAGCTTGCAGAACAACAGCGGCAAATCTGGATAGATGAAACATAGCTGGATCGACAGCAGTTGGTTGTTTACATAGGTCTAATACCCAATACATTTTACCTTCCCAATTCATAATAAATAAAGATAAGAAACGAACAAAATTTCGATCTCACCGACGATTGAATTTTTTATTGAGATTTTTGTTTCATATGGTAAATGAACATCCATAAACTGAAAATTCTTGCACCACGATGAAGGTGTCAAGAAATACGTTCGCATTTGCTCTGGCTGGAGTGACACAACTGAATGCAAATGAGCGATCACTTTCTAGTGGCTGCCACAAGCTTCCTGTGTTTGATATTTGAAGCCACTGATCGAGCTGCCGAAGGCTCTACAAAATGTGATCGAAATTTGGATTTATTTCCTTATATGTGATATTTTCTAAGAAATTCAGAGTAGTGACTGTATTTTGAGTGGAACAAACGTTGAATTTGTGTTTGCTGTAGGTTCCAAGTTTCATGAGAGCATGAAAACAGTGAGTGATGGGGCTGAGTAAAGTTAGCTATTAATGAACTCGTCGTCATAGAACTCTCGTATAACTTCGCATAATTAACTCTAATTGGTAGATATAATACAACACATAATCACTTGATTGAAATTGTTGAATTTACGCAATTATCATTCCTAGACGAAGCGTATTTATTTTGTTGAAAATATATGTTGCAGCTTAACAACGATATCCCAGATACTAATTTAGCTGCTCTGATCTTATCAGGACTGCTATTTTTATATTATGGAGGAACTGGCTGCGGCTACACGACTTATTGGTTGATCGTTAGCATATTTTAGCATGACGCTGCCGTACACAAAGCTCCGAAACTGGTTCGAGTTTCAGCAGGGTTGTTAAAGAAGCGGCTATGGCTGCACTGCAACCATCTGGTGCTGAACCAGCGCTAGTATAACGAGCCTAGCGCCATCTGCCTGATGGCTCCCGCAGAGCGCCGGATTGTGTGCAAATCTCAGGATCTCACAAGACGGAACAGTTCGCAGCGTCCGCTCAGAGTTGCTCTATTGTCGCTCGAAATATACGACGGCCGGTATATCAAGTCATTCGCACTTGCTTCCGAGTAGATGATGTTAATTTGTACCATAAGTGTATTTTTTTACTTGGTGTGCCCGTAGCCTTTCCATCAGTACCATTGATTTGCGTCGTTCGATATTCTATGATAAACTTGCAGTGTGATGTGTTCACAAGATCGTTGCGTACAAACCCGCGATGGTGCTCTGGCTGTTACTTACAAAGAACAAGCGTCGCATAATATTATTGAAGCTTTCAATTTCAGCGGCAGCAACATTTCCTGGGCCTAAATGTGAGGTTTTTCTTAGTCATTAAATTTTAGCATACATGTGGTAACCGTCACCTTGAATATGTGGTAACCGCATAGCCTCCTTCTGAAACTATCTTTTAGGCTCACTAATAAAGTTAATATCAAATAACGCGTTTTACTGCTCTTGTGCGTGATGATATATAATATGATATATTTAGCCATCAGTCAGCATTATTAATTCAGGCGATGTATGTAAATTTCTTCATCAATTCATTGGAACCCTCGCGCGATGCGAGGGATGAAGGTTGGTTATATAGTTTTAGCGCGATGAGTGGGATGAGGGTTGTTTATATAGTTTTAGCGCGGGGCGTGGGATGAGGGTTGGTTATATAGTTTTAGCGCGATGCGTGGGATGAGGGTTGGTTATATAGTTTTAGCGCGATGAGTGGGATGAGGGTTGNTCAAGTGAAACTTCTATGATTATTTACACCGTTCGACAAACAATGAATTAATGTCTTATGAAAGTTAGGTGCAATGATAAGGTTTTTTTTTTATTACGGTGTACGATTATCTGCGCAGAGTGTATTTTCCAATCTCTGCATATTAATTTTTAGATAAACTATTTCAGAGAAACATAATTCCTGTGCTTGAACGAAGAGCATTCATTTGAAGATGAAGGTCATGATGTACGCCTTCGTGCATCTCGCTGCCATCTTGCTTCACCTCAATGAAGGCAAATGAAGAGAGCAGGGCATGCCATTGTCAGGCCATGAGCGCCTGTCTGATGAACTGCCTAAGCCTGATATAATCCGTGTCTACATGGAGGCCTTCCTATTATTATTAAGCGTGATACACGTCGGGGGAAAGTCGAGGTGAGTTGCGTGGTCACACGAGACGTGCTCAATTATTTACACGTCTGGAGAAAGTCGAGGTGAGTTGCGTGGTCACACGAGACGTGCTAAATTATTTACACGTCAGGAGAAAGTCGAGGGGAGTTGCGTGGTCACACGCTACCGTATAGGTGATAACTCACAAAATACACTGATTTTCCGTCTTCTTTTCTTCGTAATACATTTCATTCGTAATGATGAATGATTTGATCGAATATGATATTGTTTAATATTAATACAATATATTAATTACTTAACTTAACACCCCGTACACGTTAATGAAAACAAATTAACATACAAATGAACAAATGGAAACTATATAAAAAAATAGAATGGTGATAAAATCACATATCTCGCCAATATTTCAAAAGAAATATTCAAAAGTTTAATAGAAAATATTCACGATAACGGGGTATTCCCTTACCAAACAGTGCGGGCTGTCACACCAAGCGCAAGCCATTAACAATGAAACAACTTCTAACTGCCTACTTCTTCATATGAAAATTCCATTAATTAGCACTGATCGTGACTTTTCAAAATACTGCGGCTGCACCTTCTTTTCATTAAAGCAGCTTCAAATGTCATATCAATTTGACATCAGTGGAGGAAATTTTACCATCTTATGACAGTTAACAGAGCGTCATTAGAGTTCGAGCACATTTTGTCCGGGTCCGGCGAAACGCTTTGTGCAGAAATAACATCGGAGCTCACCTCCGTTCTGCTCACCCTCTGCGTCAAAGCGATGAAAATAAATATTTTGATCGTTTTGTCTCTGCATCAAAAGTAAAATATAAGCTAATTGAAAAATTAGGTAGTGAAGTAGTGAAGTTTTTCTCAAAAGCTTGAGGGTCGTTCTTAAAATCTGCGCGGTACAACGCCAACCATTGTTGATCCGCGAGCTGCACGCGACAATCTCTCTATTGCGGTCGTCGTGGTGGAATATTTTGCGCTTTCTTGTCGTTTGAGTTCTGCTTTTGTAGTCAGGAATTGCATCCAAAATGTCCCAGTTGGGGGCTTCTATAAAATGCGCATTCTTGCTCCCTGCTACTGTGGCAAGTGGGACAGCGTCCAGTAATATTTTGGAAATATTTTTGGCGATTGGAAATGGAAAACGGACTTTGTGGTGCAGCTTTGGACGCAAGACGCGGGTGATCTGCAGGAAATAGAATGCGGCGTGCATAAAGCACGCAAGCTTTATCTTTATAATCAGCACTAATATATTCATGGAGATTTATGTTCCTTATTATCATTCAAAGTATATTATTATGAGTATTATATTATATTTTTTAATATTTATTATGACATATTATTATATATCACAGTATAACGGTATTAGCGACTACTTCACACGAATATCTACCCAAGTCTCATTTCAAATATTCATTATGCGCGTCAATAACTGAGCGAGTATCTTTTTGTTTAGATTTAGAACGCAGTTAAGCTAAATCATTGACAACGACCTGATAAATTAACCACACTATATCTCGAGTCATGGACCTCACGCGTCATGCAGGTAGATCGCTGATGCACGACTGCTGCCAATTAAGGACTACAGGCGCGTGCACTTCAAGGTTGGGGCGTTACGACGAAGGCGATTAGCGAGCCATTAGAGCGTCACTGTGGGCAGGCATCCTCGGGACGGGTGATGGAGCCCCTCCAGCAGACAAGGTCTGGTCACGATCGCCCTCATGGCTGTCTGTTTTGTTTGCTACTGCAAGGACACCGCGCATGCGACGCATAAAACCACACGAAGTTCCTGGCTACTGAGACTGAGTGCTGCGCCGTCGTCAGCGGTACTGAAGAAGGATATGAATAAAGAAGTTTTTAAACTACCAAGGCTCAGCGCCACGTAGGTCAATGAGTTGGTAGAGGATCCAAGGGACTCACTGGATCTATTCATAAGAGCCAATGTTAATGGAACAATATTTCCGAAAGTTTCTCCTACTTTTCAATGTCTCGGTCTTCGATGAATGTTCTAAAAAATTTCCTCCGGCAAGCCGTTCCCGCAATGTTTATGGTGCTCATTTCCAACTGCAGCAACAACTCGCTACTTTTTTGGGGTATTCGCTTGCAGATCAGCGAACCTTTGTTTACCTCGTGTCTTTTTATGCAACAATTTGCAGCCCATCGTAAAAGTGTCCGAGGAGCTGTGTTGCTCGCAAACGCGTTCACGCCATGCAAAAATCAAACGGAGCCCATCTTACCTCACGAGTAGATTGACTAATTGTACGGGCTACGATTACTTCGTGTGTACAGAAGAATAGCCTATGGATCAAATCAACTGCGTTTGTGTTACGAAACAAAAAAGTGATAGCATATCAGCAGACATGTGCGAGCTGCGTGAGCGCCATGTTACCCGAGGCACCGGTACTCCGGCAGCACAGAGTCAATGCAGCGGAATGATCTAGTAGAGGACAATAATATTATGTATAATACACATCCCTGGCTGAGCTGCTTGTCGGTTAATATATGAATTTGTTTCGGGAGTTCTGAATTTTAGTATGATGGTTGTTTCTGGAGTATCGTCAATGTTGTTTCCTTTATTTTTTTTATTGTGAGCTCGCAAAACAGTGAATGGATTTCTTTGAATGTTCTTTGATTGATGCAGTAAGTTGAAGTTTCGGATGCTCGCCTGCTGGAAGAGAAGAAAATCTCAAGCTATTCTGATGACTCCGCATCATGGCCGGCATGTATCGGGATAATTTGTAATCAATACGATGAAATATTGTCGATGCATTAGTAAGAAGCATTTATCGGGATAATTTCAGACAATTATCTAAACATTTATTGGGATAATTTGTAGTCGATTTGTCTAAATATTATCTGAGGACACATATTAACGTTAGTAATTAATGTTACTAATGAACAAGCAACATTAGTACCTATTAACATTAGTTAGGGACAACATTTTTTTGTAAATTATAAAACTTTCTATAAAATTTTGTTTGAACTTCGCCTTTGCACGTGCATGAGGCCACAAAGCTTCTGCCTCGGAACACTACTAAGGTGTATGGTGATGCTTCTATGTATATGGTGATGAATGCTGGGGCCAAAGCGCTAAACTAACGGTATACATCTAAAGTTTCCAAACGTAGAAACTTTTGGACAAAACTTGCGACCAAAGCTCCTGATGAAGAGACTTTGAAGTTCTCCTAGCAGACGATGCTTAGTTAAACTGGCAGTTGCTTTACGCGTTATCTCCTTCCAGCCCACAAACTGGCTCGCTGAGTTGTCGAAAACTGCTAACTTCACCTAACTCGCGCACCCACGGAGGCGAGCGTCAGAAGCACTTACTCGAGTGTACAACTCAAACGATTGGAACCTCAAACCCTAAGACGAGCTGAAAATAAGAGAAAATGTACGATTGAAATACACATTAATTTTGTCATTATTTTCTAACGGAACTAACTTCTTATTTCAACTATTAACGAGTGAAAATTTAGTACGTTCGTGTACATTTCGCTGCAGCGCATCTATTTGAAACTTGTAGTTGAATTATTTTATATTAGCTCATGAAGCTATCGCTCGTTTATGAATTCAGCACTAATGTTGTGGTTGAATCCACTGCTGTGAATTGTCGCGGCAGATCTCGCAAGTCATCCATATAGGAACTGAAGTAAGGCATGCAAGCTGCACCTCTAAAGACATCACATTAGCCACTACTCGCTTGCATTACGCGACTTGAGAAGAAGTTCATCTCGTCTCGGCATGCATTAAGTCAAACTTAATGCATGAGATCAATGCACGCCACGACGCCGCACCCAGCCCATCGTCGGGCGTTCGTCACGTCCGCGTCACGCCTGCACAGGACCTGAGCTACGCCTTAGCTTGAACTGCTGACCTTTACTGATTGATATACCAACCTTGGACAGCTGTGAATTCGTAATAAAACATCGTTTGTGCTGCTGGTTTTAACTTTATTTCATATTATTGAATAATTAGAAAAATGAAATTATAGAGCCACGACCACAGAATGATGAATCTTGTATCGTGTCAATGAGTGCGGAGCAAAATCCTAGAGGATACAATTAAAAGATCGAATGCTTTACTTCTTCTGCACTCTCAAGTACTTCATCAAGACGAAAAATTCATTAAAACATAAAAAGATTACTTAACGACTCCTGCGCACCCTGCACAAGTCTTTTCCCATTCAAATAATTCTCAGATCGCCTCACGCCCTAAATTCGAAATTATCGCTCATTGTCTCCGCGAACAGAGAAACAAGGTCTTCATTGCTGGTAATATTCTTAGATAAAAATGTCTTTAATAGCATTTTACAAAATTAATTTACAACGTGACCAGGTTATGTTGGCGTATGTCAGAAATCAGAAGCTTCTTTATTTATTGAAACACACTGAGAAGTTTGGATACTTGAAACTTGCGAACTTGCAGCCATGATTCCCCTCCATTAGATTTACGAGTAGATTAATTAAAATATAAATGATAAAATTAGCAGCATCGCCTACACTGTATACACGTGAAATAATATTCTGATTAAATTTTAAGGACGACGAGAAAAGTAAATAATATGACTGTCAATGAATGTCATGCACACCAGCACCACTTGGTGATAGCTCACTCATTGGTTATTGTCGCTGCGTAGGGCGCATTACAAGCTGCAGCGGGTACAGCGATGCCGGGGTCCGGAGCTCCGTTCCAGACATTAGGATTTTCTGCTGCGCCCCGCGGGTAATTAACATGGGAAAAATTCAGGAATAAAGCCTTGAATAGCCCCTAATATTCCAGAGGCCCGATGGATATCGAGATCAAAAGTTTCGGATTTTACACTCCCAATAAAGCTAGGGAAGACTGTCTGGGGTAAAGCAAGTTGAGTGAGTTTGATTTGGCCTCGCACGCATATAATACAACATAATACATAGTAAAGTATCGTATGAAAAGTTAAATTATTCATAAATAATTTCTCCTCGCAATTGCAGGTCATGAGGAACCATGTTTCAGTATCGGTTTAACTTCGCATCATGACGTGTGTGCTGCCAAATATCTCCTATGAATCCATTTAATCCAATTGTAAAATGCGGCTAGTGTAATTGATGATCCCGAGGATCTTGGCTCTCGGAATAAATTAACATTAAATGTGAATGACTACGTGTAAAGTACAGTGCCAATAAGTGAAAATTAACGTGCTTCACGTAAGACAGTAGAGCTGGTGTGAGACTGTGACCATACTCTCACAGCGTTAAAAAAAAGTGGGTGTTGAGTTTAACACTAATTGGGAATTGGAATTTTCGCTATCGTCTGATCTTGAATTAAGATCAGGTTGAGGAGCTCAGCGAACTCAAGCCGTTATGCATAATGCAGCTTATGTCCTTGGCATTTCTTCTGCGTCATGGTCAACGCTGCATATACACTGCATATTGTGATCACCTAATCCCCGCTCATGCATTATTTACAATTCCGCTCAAATATACTCCAGGGAGCTGCCACCAAATTCATAGCATTTGAGCTTTATTTCTGAAATATCATTGATACACAGGCACTGCCTTATTTTCTTACCAGGGAAGTCAGGTATAACCTGATCACGCTATATAGGCTCCAGTTGTTGGTTCTGCGTAAAAACCGTCAGTAATGCCCACATTTTAAAGTTTAAATAATCAGCTGTATTAATTTACACTGAATTGCGTTTCAATTGGAATTTTACATAATAGAAAACATAGATCTTTGCAGGAAAATCAGTAAAAATGAAGGCCGTGAACCGCAATTAGAACTAAAGCGAGGAAGCCGATGCTGAGCGGCAAATGAACAGTGATGGGCAGCACGTGTCTCCCAAGCGATGCGCTCGTGTGTCGGGGTTTATGGAAGAGCGATTTGATTTGAGGTGTTACCCAAATCACTAAACCTTACCAAAGTCATGCCAATAATCACTAGTGATTGTTTGCGGCGGATAGAAAGTGGTTTGAAAATCATAAGTCGCCAGCTATCAACGACGATACAAAGAAAATAGCAGGAAACAAAAAGAAAAGCGTCACCCATCATTTCGTCCCACAGGCATGGGATCCATTTTTACCTTTTCAACTGCATTTTCCAAATTTCACCGAATTTACTATAATATTTTGCTCCTAAAGTATAATGTAAGCTCAATAATAAAAGATTTTCACCGAACTTAACTATTTTTCAGTCCGAAAATTCAATCTGAACTTGAGAAATGCCAGCAGACCAAATTGTCGCACCAGTAATATATGTATATTCAATTATTAACTGCTTGTTTCACTGAATGCGTACTTCATTGATGAATGGTAATGTAAACATTAATATCCGCGCCATGCAAGTTCATACGTAGCAGTTTTCAATATTACGGACAAAAGTCCTGCATGCCGTCAAATCGTTGGGCCAAAAGAATGTCTATTGGCGTCCGCTCAGCTGTAGTGCCTCCAAGTTTTGAAGCGGAACGAGACCATTTGTGCCACCGAGAGTTGCCTATTTCTTCTGGCTCGGAAGCCGAGGTACATTCATTTCTTAAACCTTCGATGCTTTTAAGAGAACAGACCTGATTTTGCTGCTTGAAGTGCCATGCAATATTTTCTGTTTTTTTTTTCGGATCTACTTTAAAATTCCTTCATTTTCCATCCACTGGCGTTCGATCAGCTGTGCTGTGAGTTAAGATTAGGGAATAACATGGTTTCTCAAGTGCAGCTCAAGCGTGCCATGGCTCACTCAAATTGTGATTCTTTGCAGTCACCGTGAAAAAGATGATAACATTTGAGTGAAAAATATGGATTAGATTCTTAAATTTGTTACCAGTTATTTTTGATACTGAAGGCTTTATTGTAACATGCAATCATAGCAGGTTGTTAGGGTTTTAATTAGAGACATTTTTATTTTTGAAATTTTAGGTTTAGAGACAACCTCACTTGCATGTTTACGTCCGCACTCTATATAGGAACGCTGCGCTAGTGATAGTTTGGTGCGGTACGTGACTTGTACTATAGTGAAAGATTTTAAGTGTGAATATCGTGTGCAAATTTTATTGTGAGTAGATTTATTTAAAATCCTATTTTAATATGAATTCGTTTTATATATCTTATCATTGTTAGCTATCCGTCAATTATTTTAGCATTCGATGGAATAATTTTCGTATTCTTATTTACAGGAAATTTATGGTATGAACTTGGAACATTAAACCGAGAATACAACTGAACTTTGACTTCCTCTTGAACATCGTTAATGATTTGTTTGAATGACGATCACGAGCCATTTGATCGCTTTGATGCTTGGGCATAGTTGGCCTTTGGAGTGAGCCCACAGCAAGGTGAGTTTTATCTGGTCCGAAACGACAACTAACAATCGCTGCAGAAAGTTTGCTCAAAAAAGTAAGATGCAGGGGCTGTTTAATACAAGCGTACACCGATTCATGCTGCCGCTACTATTATAAGTCGGTTGCAGGCAAGCGCTAAAGCTGCCACTCATCATTCATACACTCATGACACGCACCACTCACCACTCACACGTTCGTGACTCGCACCACTCACACGTTCACACGCTCATGACACGCACCACTCACCATTCACACGCTCATGACACGCACCACTCACCATTCACACTCGCTCATGAATTGTGAATTGTGACGCCACCAGCTTATTTTTTTCTGCGAAAGATAAACTACCAAAATTTATTTGTAGATATCGATTAATAGCGACTAACCTTTAGGATCGAATTCTAGCAAGCTACATCGTTTAATTCCTCATCTGTGGAATGAGAACCTAAAGTAGGATTCACATGTACAATGGCAGATTACAACCCTATATGGAACAAGGGGGCGGCAGGGGGCGGCAGGGGGCGGCAGGCGGTAACGAGACTAGGGATGTAGTGGCTATAATTACTGCAACTTAGCGCCGTCTGGGGACACTTGCGGCAGAACTAAACAGCCTGGCGACGCACCTCTGTTGTTGTTTCCTCTTTTGCAGAGTTAAATGGCAAGTTGGCAACTATGTATTATAATACGTATATTAATATGTATTCATAATATGAGTATAATACGTATAATAATACGTATAATACGTTTATACGTATAATAATACGTATAAATTAGTATTAGATGGCAGAATTTAATTGTTTATACACGTGCGATTGATGACCAGAGAATTAGATGATTTATATTATCAGGTATCTGAACCGACCTCAAAATATTACAATCGAGCAGCTTCATCTCGAGAACATCGACGAATTGAACTGGCTCCGTGACACCCATGACCACACTTACTTATTTCCACCAAAATGTCAATATTTAATGACTCTTCTAACTTGAAAATGAATGTTTGTTGCATTCGAAACGTCGTTAATAAAGAAAGATTACTTCCTGAAATTTGCCTTTTGATCTACCGTCATCTGAAGAAAAGTTTAATTCCCTGATAATATAAATCATCTAATTCTCTGGTCATCAATCGCACGTGTATAATACGTATAAATAAACGTAATATAACCTGCTTGTTTGTCATGGTCATGTCTAGCTGCGCAGTAATGTTCATTATTGAATATTTTCTGCTGATAATGGGAAAAATTTCATTCGTGTTCAAAAAACATTCGTACGAGGGACATGGAAGCCATAAAAATTACGCAATACATTATTGCTCTGGCACAATTATTTTGCTCACCCTATTTACTACTGCTATTATAATACATACCTTGCATCTTGGTGATGTTGATGCGGAGCATGAGGACTTTAAACGTACAAAATCGCGTATGAAAACTATCGTTTAAACCTCCGAATGCCAGAACTGGTGGTAAACGCATGATATGAACGTTGTTCGTTATAATTTTGAGACCTTTCTTTTTTCAAGACTGCAACTTTCTTGCATGAATTTACTTTCTTAGCGTGAATATTACTTCGAGTTAGCGCTCCTTAGAAAAATTTCCATCACTAACTTTAGACCGAGCTGAACACTTTTCATGGTCACCTTTGAATGAGAAGGCAAACTTCATTAAATTTCATCAGCCGAGTTCATTTGCACGAGTTGCGATATTTTTACCCTAAACTGGGGTAGAGAAAACTCCATGCCTTGACAAAAAGCATTTTTTGTCATGACTAACTAAGACTTGCTTAAGTGGAACTTTAACGTTAGCGTGAATTAATGCATATTAAAAGATTTTGCTCCTGTAATATAAAATGAACGTAATTCAAAGGAGCAAATTTCTCGAGTAATTTAATTATAGAGTTAAGGCCGCGCATTGAGCGAGGAGCTTCACGGCGTCGACGGAAAGTCGCTAATATAAATATGAATGGAGAATTTAAAAGTGCTCTGAGTTACAGCTATTAACACGTTGACTCCGATTGCTTCAACTCTTACTATTATTCAAGCTTTTGTACTATTATGAAATAGGGTTGCCAGACGGTCTTTTTTCCGACAAATTCTGCGATATAATTTTCTTTTAATTGCGTTCGCTTAAACCGGAACCTACATATATACTATAGTATATAATAAGTTATAGGCTTTTTTTATCGCGGGCTTGGCCGTTTTTTAGGCCACCTGACAACCCTGAATTATGTACCACTATACGGCCTGGAGAAATACACTGCGTGGTATGTGAAGCCATCGGAAATACTCGATATATATCAACATTTCGGAGTCAACGTGTTAACTCTTCACAACCATCAAGTGGTTTTAAATGCTGAGTTATGCCGAGGAACTCACGAAATAAATTCAAGTTATTGCGTAATTAAATATTAGAACGAGCAAAAGTCATGCAATGAAAACCTCGCTGTAAATCTCAGCGAATAACTCGGTTCGCAATAAGTCATTCGCAGGGTTTCAGCGGCAGAGAAGAAGTACCCGAGATAAATCTAAAGCTCTTTTAGGTAACTGTGGCTGTAGTGCAATAAATAACCTGAGACGCAGCAACAATTATGTTGGCATTCATTCCCAAATCTTGTTACATGGCGCAGCTGTTGTTGACTCTAGTAGGTCGAGCAAATAGAATTTTAACAGCTCCCTGTAGGTTTCGAACCCTCGACCGGCTGCTACAACCTCAAGGAGCCTCCCATGCTGGCGCATTATTCTGTAAGGAACAACGCTGACATCTGAATTGCATTCAAATATACCACATATAAAGGGGATGCAAGATAGGTTCGATTCAATTAATTAAGCAATAAATTTGAACAAATTGCATTTCATGATTTGATTACATGTATGCACTGAGAGTTCTTATTTTTGTCTTTTTTTATTCTTCAAATGACAACGTATATAGAGGGTATTTTAAAAATTTAAGCATACGTTCTGTGTCAGATGCTCGAATGTTTGATTGGAACATTAATTTTGAAGCAGAAATGACATGTCAAATGCAGTGTGAGACGCTACTGCTTCCTGCAGTTGCATCACAATGCCGGCACATCATGGCCATGCTGGTATTTCATGCCTATATGCTGATTCTTTATCTTTATGCTGGTACTCCATGTCTATGTTGATTCTATATATATGCCTATGTTTTACTTCATGACTATGCAGATAATTCATGTATATGCTGATTATTTTTGTTTATGCTGGTAATTCGTGTCTATGCTAATTCTTTAGTCCTATACTAATTCTGTGCGTCTATGCTTTACATCATATCCATACTAGTACTTTATGTCTATATGGTCTGTACTCTAGAGCAGATACAGCAGCGCTCGGTTGAGTAATGTTGTATGAATGAAGCATGGAATGCTCAAGTGAATACAACTGCTGGTCTAGCGTGTACGAAGCTTCAGACATTCATGTTTGAATATCCTGGAAACACAGGTAGCGTCTACGACAAGAACCTGCATGTATGTTTTATGAATGAAGGTGCTATGCTAAGTGATTAATGCGGCAGATGCCAAGTGAATAATGCCACTGACCTTGCATGAATAAAACTCTTACGATGATTTGAATGTTGGTGCATTATTCCTATGGATAAGTTTGTTGTGCATATGCGATGAATTTTTTTAGCAAAGTAAACGGTCGAATTTCCCAGAATAATCGTGCAGCGCCTTTATCAAGAAAGCTATAACACGAGAATAAAAATGGAGCTGCAGCCTGTTGGACATTAAATGCTTCAGCTCGTTTGACAACAAAACTCTTAAATTGCACATACAGAGACCACGCATCACTCATCATTCGCACGCTCATGGCACGCACCATTCTACCCTCCTCAAAGTTCAATCCATTGATTAATTATCATAGATCGCTCTGATTGTGCATAGATGAACGTCGAACAAATTAAAGAACGCATTCTTTCCTTTTCGCAGAAGCTCGCATTTCGCGGATGATCGCATGGCTCGTTTCAAGCACAAAACGAGGAACTAATCGATGATAATACCAGAGTACGAGTTATAATTTCAGACGCCGAATTGTGAGCCTTGAGGCATTGATTTGAATTGTCTTAGTAGCCGCTACTAGTGGTTGTGGTGCTGGTCAGTAGGTGCTGGTCATTAGGTGCTTGTCATTAGGTGCTGGTCATTAGGTGCTGGTCATTAGGTGCTGGTAAGTAGGTGTTGGTCATTAGGTGCAGGTAAATTGATGTAGTGTAGTCGGTGCAAGTCAGTAGTAAATGCCACTTGTTGCTGATCAGTTGTCGCAGGTCTGTAGAAACCAGTTAAATTTAGCACCTGGTTATTACGCATAAATTCACCAACCGGTTACTAGATGCCCGTCACTAGATGCAGGTTACTAGATGCCCGTCACTACCTCCAGGTCACTAGGCGCCCGTCACTACCTGCAGGTTACTAGATGCCCGTCACTACCTGGAGGTCACTAGATGCCCGTCACTACCTGCAGGTCACTAGATGCCCGTCACTACCTGCAGGTCACTAGATGCCCGTCATTGCCTACAGGTCACTAGATGCCCCTGTCATTACGCCTCAAACTTAGTTCGCACTTTACAGGAAGACTGGAAGTTCAGCGTCGAGATTTCCTGGCTCTTCAGCTATTCTTTTCATCTGTGCTCTTATTTGTTAAAATAACGCAGGGTCGGAATACTTCTAAATATGATGTTATGGTCTGCGATTTATAGTTATTATTATAGTTTTTTTGAGGAAGTCATTGATGCGGGATTACTTACGTGGGGATTACTTCACAAATGAAAGTAATTTTAGGCTATTTTCAAAATTTCTAAATTTATTGGAGTTTGGATTTTTACTAAACGCAGAAAAACAAACAATCATGAAAACATCCATTTTAGCAACGAAATGAATACTTATTTGTTACCGAAGTTCGGCTCACGTATTGCCTGGTACAATGGAGTACATCCATAAATACAACTCGCAGCGGAATGATGGAGCATTGGGTTTCATTGTTACCAGCAAGTCGAAAAATTGTTCGATGGCAGAAAGAGAAATGATAGCAAAGAATGGATGTCGCGAGATGACAATCGGGATCGTACGAACGGATGAGGGAGGATTCAAGAGTACGGAAGATTTGGGGTTTTGGGAAGCCATAATTCCTCTGAGCGGATTCTGTGGCTTGGTTATTGAACAAATTGGCAATTTGTGAGTATGTTTGAATGCATAGCGAACTTTTGATATAAGACGAAACTAAAACAGTCGTTTTTATTTATTTTTATTTTTCGCTTAAGTTTCGAGTTAGAAATTCAATTATATTTATTATTGGAATTATACAAGGAAAAATGTCATTCAAATCAACTTGCTAAGCGTCAAAATATTAAGAGTTTGAAGCAAAAAATCACTTCGAATTCATTTGGAACAATGGCAAACGTGTTCACGTATCGATAATTAGAAAAATATTGTCTAAATTCTTTTTTGGAGCTTAACATGCAGGAACCTGAAAAACTAAGATTGCACATTAAGCTAACTGAAAATATTTCGAGACTGTCACTACAGTATGTCAGCTTATTATTACCGTAACTGCCTACTATACGAGAAAGCACGCAACTCATTTATTTACCCCTTTTGTGAAGCTACGAATAAACTCGGAACGCAGCATATCCATACATGGCTTCTTGGAACCCAACAAAAATTTAGCGCTGGCATCGATGAGCAGTATCTTTTTTCGAAAATTTAGCCAAATACGCGAATAAATACACAAATAGAGTACTTAAATATTGGAAACAAAATAAAAATTACTTGGGTCAATTTAGAGTTTTAGACTCATACCAGAGCACTAAAAGTTCACATTTTAAAGCTTGTTTGCTCTTCAATTGAATCGCTTGGAAAGCACAAAGTAACACATGAGACAGAAGTAATACACAAACTTGTGTCATTTGGGTTTCTTAAATTTTTTGCGTAGCAAGACAATTATTTGATCGGCAAGTAATGCGGGAAATCTATATAGAGAGAATAGCGAGTAGACTGCAAAAGTTATCGTGTACGATTTCACATCAACATTTTAATGGATAATTGTTCAGGATTTGTTATATATGGTTCCATAAGGTATTCACATATGATTTTAATATATGAATAGAACTTTGTCAATATGTTAATATTTATCATCTTAATCATCTTCAGGGTCGGCATCAACTTCAGGTTCTATCGGAGACTTTCGATCTCTTCACCATAATTTCATGTTATTGATCCGTAGGTGATGGTTCATAATCGCTACTGCAGCCGTCAACATCCGCGACAGAAATTAAATCGAATTCTTAATATATATTGAATGAGTAGACCCAATTTCCTTTAGAGTCGCTGCTCTTTAACTATCGATATAGGGTTCTTGGCAATTATAGGAGAAATAATGAATCAAAATAATGAAGAGCGACGTAAATGTGACGCATTCAACAATTTCTGAGGCGCTATACTGACGAAAATGGACGCTTGCGAGTGATTCAGCATCTCAGCTCGGCGTCAGATGGAGGCGTCCGCGTACGAATCAACTCGTACTTGTCTGCCGTGAACAGGCCTATGAAAAATGCCGTAGTTGTCCACGTACTGAAGAAGAAATGTCTTCAGTCCGTTACAAAGAAGTGGACTAGCGTGTGGCATCTCATGCACCGAGCAGTTGTTTGCCGGGAATTACCATCCGAACAAATACCTCCAGCGTGTAAAGTCTACGACTCTCGCCTCCTCAGTGCTCGACAATTTTTTTTCGTGTACTCATGGTTCATTATGTCTTTTCTTAACATTGCTATCAGAAGTGGATGATCACCAAATAAAGCATCCATTAGTATATACTCCTCTAATCCTTCTTGCATCATCTCACCACACATCATCACCGCGGCTCTTCGTCTCTGTTGGGGCGGGCGCTGCTCAGGACGAGGCTGCCAATATTTGACGTGGTCCAGGGAAGAACAATACGTGGAATTCTTGCCACTAGAAGCGGCGTGCGATATCTGGCGTCGTCCGAGACACGCAGCAAAACATACACGCTTCCTCAGCTCCAACATCGATTTCTGTTACTAACACAGCTCCCACCGAGCACCAGAGAAACATCTGAGTGGCATCGAAAATTACTTTCATATATGCTTTAGTAATAGAAAAATAGTTTCTCATATCAAGATCATAAGCATTATACATAATATGTTTTGATGAATGTTTTGTGGATTATTGTGTCCCTTGGCTACACAAACATCCCGCGGTGCCGCCGAAATGGGACGAGCAATAACGACGTACAGTATGTTAGGTACCCGTTGTCTATGATTTTAAAAGAATTCAACTGCACCAGTTCGGAGCTTTCTGTATAATTTTCTTTTAGACAAAAGGACGTTGAGTCCAAGTACAGGACAGGACTTATGATCGGAATCTGATCACAAAAAGTGACAACTGAACGCTAGTGTACGCTAAGGCTTTCGCTACGACGGCGCAACATTTGCCCAAAGTTCAAATGGAGTGAACTCGAATCTTTTGGTTGGAAACTAGATTTCCCAGCATTTCTATAAATATTCAACAGCCTTATAATTTTTTTATGGCCGTCGTGGGTGCCAATTATAATTCAGATTGAAATTTCAAAGAAGTTTTTCTGAATATAATGACGTTATATTTCAATCTAACATTTTTTGAGGGAAATTCTTGAGAATTCATCCCCGATCAAGAGAATTACCCCCGTTTTATTAACATAGTAGCTGTACACAACGATGAATAAGCAAAAATATGGCCGCTCTCAGACTGGGGGCTCTTTTGTTCTCGAATAAAGATGACTTCCTAGCTACCGCGGAGTGCCAGACTTTCTTTGAACAAAGAAAAGAAGCTGCAATTAAGCTCAGTTTCCGGTTCGTCATCAAGGTCTGAATAAAAAACGCAAAAACGAACTTAAGTTTCAGTCGTAGATGGGATACCGAGTATTAAATTTAGTTTAGTCACATATATTTTTTAATAACGGTTTCAGATCTGGAAACAGAAACTAGGATTTAATTCTCTTCGTGTCGAATGTTTTGCTCTGCAAAGCTCCACGTCCACGTAAGTTCCTTTTTTCAATAACTGTAATGAATGTTACCGCGAGTGAAGAGGACGGAATATAAAATGAATTAATGGAGATTATTAGCGCCTGTAACATCTGAGTGCGATCAAGAGATCTGTTTAATGGCACAGATTCTTGGCAATAATGTTTAATGATCTGTTTAATAAGAGATCTATTTAATGGCACATGTTTCATGCAGAGCTGCATAAAACTATTTTATTAATACTTTTATTACGGTCTTTAAGCAGCACTACAGGCATTATTATTATTACGGCATTAGCCACGGAAAGAACTAAAAAATATTGACGTAAGAACTACAATGTACATCATAGATACATGGCACTTCTACATACAGTATGAAATGCTATAATTGCTTTATGTACTTTCTTTCCAGACGTTTCATGTTGCCGATTTAATTATTCGTCCTGTATTCGTTTACCAAGTTTCTCATGGTATATAATACTGCCTCTATGACTGTCAGAAAACGTCTTCACAGTTCCAGCACGCAGCTATGCGGTAACAAACGACATCACGCGGTTGCAACATGAGATGAAAAATTTGGAAGTGAAGAGGGAAGCTCGTGAAAAACTCTGCTCAAAAGCCGCGCGCCGCGTACGTCTTCTCGCCATTCCTGGCACGTCTCAGAGGAATTGGATCCTTTAAATGGAATGAGTTGCACCGACATGCACTATAGATCCTTCGACGCATAGCCGTGCCTCTCGTAACGCATTCTTTATTGCATGAAGCAAGCACGCGCTGGAGGAGAGTCGGTCATGCGCGGGAGTAAATCATGCGCATGAGGAGCATCTTTCATTACATGTGTCACTTCCCACTCTTTTCTCTTACTGAACAACGCCAAGTTACTTTGAAACTCTCGCGACGATTATGACTTGTGGTATAAAATTTCTGCAGTTATTGTCAAACACAGTTTGAGATTTCAATTTCAATTTTTTGAGAAATGGTTGGTATTTTAACATTAATTTATTAATTAGTGTGTTATTATTTAAATAATTACTTATTTATTTTTTGATGAATTAATTGCTACTACTACTATTTATGTATTTGATCACTTTTTAATTAATTACTAGTTGTCATCAATTAATACAAGTATTTTTTCAATACGCCAAAGTTGACGAAAATTTTCGAATTTATAATTTTGTTATATCAAACTCAATAACGCCCTAGACAATTCAAGAGAGATGAGTTCGCTACGAAGAGAAGGAGCGTTATAATGATGGCACCGAAACAACATCCCCAATCGAGTCCTTCAGCATTGCTAATTTTTGTACTCGTGTGCAAAAAATACATATGCTACCATGCTGGTAGCGCCTCATCTTATAGCCCTTGAACTGCAGGATGATAATCGCCAACGTCGCAGGATGACAATCGCCATCATCAACATAAAACACAACACAACATTAAAAGCCGAGACCATCGCCTGTGCTCTCAGACTGAGGATTCGTTCACACCCACAAAAGTGTACAGACGCGACTTTGTGCTCAAAAAATGTCATGGGCAAAATGCAGCTACAATGTACCTCGGATTTCCGTTTTCTTCTCTAACCTGTAATATTCTGGAATTTCATGAATGGAAACTGATGGGTTTGAATATTTCTAATATTATTCAACTTTTGATCTCTTTGTCGCACAATAATTTATTTATTCCGATAATTCTTAAACAATTTTAACTTGACTGGATTCATTTGATTACTCAATTTACTGGTATAATAAAATCTCATACAGAGCAAAGAAAATAATCTTCGCTTGCATTATCCTGCGCGATGGCCGTAAGTTGAATGAATTCAGCGCCCCACTAGATCAGCATTGCGATAACTTCTGCCTTTATGTTCCGCCAACCTAATGTAGATGATAAGTAACGTCACTCCGACGTACGCCGATGCAACAACTTTATTATAAACAACTTTATTATAAAACCAAGAAGACCATATCTTGGCTTAAAGAACTTCGTAATGCCTGCGAATGAACTAATTGTAAAGTTACTGACCAGGATCAGCTTCAAAATACTGTTCAATTGAACTTCTCTGCAGAGACAGCTAATGACACGAAAATAAAGTGTGAACACTTTCAGAAAAATTGAGAATTGTTTGGAGGTTATACCATTAATCTGAAGTATAATATAAAGAAATGTTACAATTTGTTATTAAATTTTCAAGATGAGAACTTAGAAAAAAATTAACGTATACCTGGGCTTGATATTTTAATACCTTTATTTCTTATCCAGCAACATTTAAATCCAACGCTATTTCATTTCAGTATATTATTTCTATAATGAATGTAGATTTTCGTGTATTGGTAAGTATTTTTCGCACAAGACTCATACGCGGTTGAAAAGTGGCAGTTCCCTGCCATACAAGTTGAAGTATCCTTATTAGATGTGGCTACACTATACTTTAACAGATGAAATTCGCTGACGGTTGCTCGCTCACTCGGCGCTTTGGGGCTCGTTCATGACATGTTTTACACCGCTTCAATATTCATTCAAACAAGAAATTTAGTGCTTTGTAATGTATGAGGGTTTAAATATTATATTTTATAACTATTAATTGGAATTTTTTATTTTTATTTCTTTAAATGATTCACCCAAATTAATAAATTTGTATTAATTTAAGTATAAATTAAAAAAAAAAATAATTTATGCACCAAAGGAAAGAGAAAGATTCGAATTTTAAAATATATTTTAAAATGTTCAATATGATCATTAATAAAGTACCCCGCCTGCAGCACCCCTTGTGCTACCAAGAAAAAATCTAAACGGTAGCAAAACTCGTTCCACACAAGAAAAAGCATATCTCTCTCGAAATTAAATTTGATAGATTTTAATTGTCTCTAATGCGCTGTAGTTAAAAATATTTTTTACTTACTTTACGTAATAAAAACTGGGAAAAATCCTGTTTATTGGAATGTTACACGTGTCAACATCCATCTTTCACGGGGAATTTCATTTAGATGTTTCTGGAGAACAAACAAAACAAATAAATTGATATTTCATACGCTTGAATAACAAATCAAAATTAATTGGAATATTTCAAGAACTGAAAATTCAGATTAATGTTACAAACTCTAAACTAAACTTCACGTGTAAACCTGAAATTTCAGTACCCTATCTTTTCACGGAGAAGCAGCTCTTCAGAAGTCAAGCAATTAGAAATTTAAAAATTTTTATTTTCGAGCCACCCTGTTCCCAAAATCGTTTTCATATAAAAAGGTTCGAAAGGCGACAACAAAAATAGAAGCTTTCAGCAATGAATAATTAATGAATTAAGTTTAATTGACGTGTCCAGACGGACGAGAGATAAAAACAAAAAACTGTCCCTCGTAAATAAATAAAGGTTGGCTCGGTTCATTTCATAACAAAATTGGAGCGGACGAAATTCAGTATGGATGAGGCGGATATATAGCATTTCAAACGTTTTTTGAGAAATTTCGGCATAAGCCTGCATATGACGTATTGGACTGTGTTCAGCCAGCGCAAGCTAGACTGTGCATCAAGATGTGAAAAAATTGATGTACGCAGTTAAACTTTAGCCAGATAGCAACTTTCGTCTACAATTAATTGGAAGTGCATGGACTTTTATTTGCCAGTGGATCTTCACTAAAGAGGTCAACTGCTGGTGCACCGTTTAATAATGTCCGATGAGCGCTTATAGTTGGCATTAGTCGAAGACAATCATTATATTTTCATCACCATTAAGAGTTACTGTATGTATCAAAACACAGAACAAATATTTAAAAATTACATAAATTAAACAGGTCATGGAATTAAACAGGTCATCAATGTGTCATGGAGCAGCGGTGGAGGTGTTGAGAATGAACGTGAATATTTTCGAGGATTATGCTTCAAGTGTGGCGGTTATTTCCCTATCTTATGTTACTTCAACTATTTATCAGTTACATGATTCCTCTGGCGTTCCGTCGACTGATCTGTCGCTATCAGCGTCACTCTGAGCAGCGGCTCGAAATTCTCGTCCCCTAGGCACTGGAAATTCGATGCGTATCCTAAAATTCGGCCGACCTCTCCAGGAGGAACGACAAAATTGTGGCGGCGTGACCAGAATTCAGGACAAACTTTCCTTTTTTGAAGCCAGCTTTTGGAAGTCAGCGCAGGCAATTTCCGACTGCAGAAAGCTTCTTGGTGTCCGATTTTGGTAGCTATTGTTTTTGCGTGTGCATGGAGCGGAACAATAATTTATACCTAGATTTAGGATTGCTCCAATAACGAGACAGCAGGTGTACATGTGCCTCGATGAAATTGGGATAGAATTAATCTTCAGGATATTATGAATTACAAAAAATAATAACAAATAAATAAATAAATAAATGATACTACGAATACTAATAAATAATAATAATAATAGAAATAATATAAATAATAATATTATTATTATTAATTAATAATAATAATATTACCAACAATTATAATATAAATAATAATAGTGATAAGTATAAAACAAAAAGTATAATACACCATTGTGAGTACTTCACAACATGATTCACAATTATAGAGAAAACATGTAATATTTCATTTTTCATGAAATTTTGGAAACCTGAAATTTTCCATATTGTTCCAGTGTCGTATCCTAGCTGGCTCAGTAAGCTTTAAGTGATCTCTTGGATATTAGCCATTAAATCAGTGCAATCAGCCCTTCTTTATTCCTTTTTTGCTCATTTATACCTTCACGCATTCTTAAGAATTGGTTTCACATGCAGAGATAGCGTCGAGACGCGAGAATTAAGCGATCATGGCGATGTAGAGTCGAGAAGGGAAAATAATGAGATTATAGCGATAGCGATGAGAAAAAGGGAAGGATAATCTAGAGATTATAAAGCAAACGCGATGAGATATAATGGAGTCGTAACGATTACGATGCTAGCGATGCAACGGGAATATAGAGCGAAAGCGATACGAAGGGGAATTACTGCGCTTAGAGGGAAAGCGATGAGAGAGTGATAATCATTTCTACATGAACAGATAATGTGATGCATATCAATCATTTAAAGATGAAGTTATAATGTTCTGCATGACACTCATTTCAAGATGAACTCAAATTGTTCTGGTTGAAAATCATTTCAAGATGAACTTATAATGTTTTACATAGCAATCATTTCAAAATGACTGATAATCTTATGAATGGCAATCATTTCAAGATGAGTTTATAATGTTCTGCACAACAAGCATTTAAGATGAACTTTTAATGTTTTACATGGATATCATTTCAAGATGAACAGAAAATGATTCACATGACAATAATTCCACAAAATAAACCGATAATGTTTCATGCGAAAATCATTTCAAGATGAATCTATCTGCTTTGCCATGATTATTCATGAACCAATGATTTACTTTAAATTTTTTTTCAACGAACTCTCAAAGCCGTCTATTAAACAAGCTCTTTCCTGAGCAAAATTCTCAGCAAATTTTCAGCAAAATTTAACAATCCAGGTCATGTCCTCGCCCTCATTGAAACAATACAATAATGCTGGCCTAAATTCTTCATCTTAGGACGCGACTTCTCATTGCTAATATCGCATATCACAACGAAGATTTTCACCAGCGCACGCAATGATGCAAAACTCACGCAAAGTCCCATAAATATTCAGCACCTCAAGCCTTCAGTCTAAGTCGGCTAACTTGAGGTAAATGCGATCCTGGTCTGTACTGTGAGTCGCGGCAAACACAATATACAGCTAATGCAATGGAAGTTAGATGCCTCTGAAAGTCTAGGGCATCTGAACAGAATATTTCATGGAGATGAGCACGTTCTGCTCTGAATGCAAAGGAGCGCGTTGAGAGAGACAATGAGACTCACTTGCCCTCGAAATAAGCCCACGGTGAATACAGACAGCCTGAGGCTGAGTTACGTGACGCCGCATCTGATCATCCAACATAGAAAGCAGTAAATTTTGAAGAGGATTAACAGCCTCACGACTCCAGGTCATCTCTCAGTGTCTTGGCAGACCGGTACTTCCGTAAAACATAATAAAAATTGGTGAGCAATGCGTGGGTAGCATCGAGGTAAATCGTGTGTCACTTTTCTGGACTGTGAAGAAAGTGAATACGGTAGTTGTTACTGGGTATTCTGCCCAGTTGAGATTGGAAGGCCGGTGACAATTAACGTTCTAATGAGCTAGATTACGTATGTGAATGAAGTATTATAGAGCACATATTTTTTAATTCGAAATGCAATTCTATGTATTTATTTCCCGTTAGTTTTTATCACTGCACTCAGTTCATACTTACAACTGATTAAGTATGTGCAAAGGAGTCATTACCATTTGAGATACGTGATGAAATAACGAATAAAAAATATTCAACTAATCAATTCAATGTTAGATTTATGGAGCCATCGATTTTTTGAAATGCGATGTGGCGAATTTGATAAAAAAAAGCTGTAAGCTGCGCGGATTGCATCCTCTTTAATTTCCCGTCTCGTGTAGGTCTTCTTCGGACAAAAGGTCCTAGTAATGGGCCGGTTGGAAGTCGCAGGCAATTTCGCCATTTAGATTCGACGGGCTCAATTGAAATGTTGAAAGGAAAAAAGAGCCAGCGATTCAATATTCTGGAACTGCCAGAGTCGCCTCAGCCATTGAAGAAATGCAATAGGGCTGTCTGAGGGAAGCGTTTCAGGAGACGACGGCGCAGAGTCAGGGACTTGAGACTCGGGGCTTGACAAGACAACGACTATTAAGTGGTATAAGGTCGAGCGTGTGTCCACTTTGTATCTGATGTTCATTACGTATAACTTGGATGTGTAATAAATCAACAAATGTTTGTCTTAAAAAAACACCAATTGTGGTGCCCATTTGTTCGAGTTATTGCCACGTATAGAAACCAGGAGTAACAAGTGACAAAATGAAGGTCTATTTCAGACTATTTGTTAAAATTGTGTGCATCTGTTCAAAACATCGAGATACAAGAAACTGTCGTATGGCCTTGCTTGTGAAAATTGCCTAGACACGTTGGAGTATTTTTGTCCGTCAGCGTCGGGTTATAGGAATTGCAAATCCATGTTCGAGTATTTGACTACAGAAAGCTGCTGGCGCGCCGAGAGGACACTACATGCAAATGCCTGACTTGAAGCCTCACATCATCCATCACTCCTGCTGCCTAATAAACTAACACACCGGCTACACTCAGCACAATATTCGAGTGTAGCCTATGCGTCAGTGTGTAGAGTGTACACTGTACCTACTATTCATGCGCAAGGAATCGAAATGTTTCCTGAGGGATATGACATCCCACAGGATAGCTTTTCGATCTTTCGCGGTTGTAGCAGAACTCTTTGCGTGTTAAAATGGAAAAGAGGCAATATTTCTCAAATTATGGACCTTTTCATGTAATTCAGTAATTAGTTATGAAAACATTAGTAAAAATATCACCCCAGCTAGTATGTATAATGACTTTTTGATTCATTGATCACTGTGATCGAGCGTTGTTTTATTGCAAAATATCTCATGACGAAGAATAATGTGTCTGCGTTAACCCAAGATGCAGTTTTTGGTTGAATAATCGCTGAAAAACCTATGTTCACGACGTTTGAATCATGTTGAATATACTGATAAAAAATAAAAATTTATGCAACTTTAGTCTTGCAACGTCGTGTCGATTTTCCGGCACAACAGTGAAATGATCTTACTTGCTGCATTACTATGTTCTAAAACTGAAATAGTTTTGTTTAAATTGCATCGGTAAAATGTTGGATTTAAAAATTGAATCGACGTCCTCAATGCATCGTTGTTGATACAAGTCTGAATTTCCTATGCATTATCGTGTCCTTTCAAAGCATCGTACTGTGGAGTAGTTATATTATAGGAATATGAATGGATGGATAGGACCTAATTAAGGTTCTTAACCCAATAAGTTTTCTGGAATTGCTGTGAAAATATTCACTTTACGGTATTCACATTTTAACAAACAAAGAATATAGTTCTAAAATGTGTCTGCATGTGGTATCGCGTGGGCAAGAAGCACAACAAATAAGCAAAGCTCCTGCGATCAGCTGTCAGGCGCGTTCGGGGATCCACCACAAGAGACAAGGCTCCGAAACACACAATATTATGAACGTTAATTTACTTTAATTTCCTTTACGTTACTTTATTTTACGTTACTGTACTTTTACGTTACTTTGATTTTTCAAAACATTTACCCAGGTACGATTACAACTGTCACGGCACCATTATGTTGCGGTCTATTCAATAAATAAGCAAACAAATTCTGGTTTCCCCAAACTTTTAATAAATAACTATAATAATAAACAAATGACGGATACGAGAATACAAATGAATAAACCGTGTATTTCCTTAGCACTTCTAACTCCGGCCTCAGGTTTTGGAGCCTTTCTCTGTGGTGGGATTCCCATACAATGACAAGTTACAGGGCGGGTCTAAACGAGGTCACGTAACAGTAACTCAAAACAAAAATGACAAAATCCGTAACCTAACTATCGATGAAACTATTATATTTAAAGGCTGTCCCTAACACCAATAATATTTCAATAATAATATTCTAACGATATAAACAGACATTTATGAGGTTTTGAATAACACATTAATTTTTCAAGCTGCCTAGACGAGTTCAGTATACATTATAAGTTAAGGAATTATAGCAAGTGGAATGGAATTCGGTGTATCTCGTAATGGTCGTTTGTAGACGTCGACTTGATTTGAATTTAAGTCAATCAACAATAGTGACAAGTTTGCTCTAAAAATGTAATTCATAAATTTTATTTACTAATCGTCTCAATTCGTGATTGAAGAATTCGTTGTGGTTGAGACTTCAACATGAAGTGTTATTCAACTCAACTTGATTCATTCATACTAGGTTAATTGTCCACAGCACAAATAAAATTTCTTTTTAAAATAAATATATTATCTCAAACATTTTTATCCATTATTTTTACCAATACGAAGCATGAGTGAACTAAATATAGAGATTTTTTAGCGGTGAAGATGGAAATATATGATGACATTCAAGGAACATTAAATGAGAAGGTTTATTTCATTTTTATATCGTCGTACGTAGGGAGGCTAGACATGCTTCGAGCCAAGTCACGATCGCTAAGCTATAAAACCGCAACAAAATTATACCTACAGAAACATATAGCAAGACCTGCTGAGTGACATGAAGTTTGAAAAATATTGAATGGCCGACACTAATCCTACCCGCCCTGTAGCTGCCCAATAATTATCTCTTCTTCTCTCTCTTCAATTGCTAAACCTTTAATCACCTAGCATTCATTAGGTTATTTGCTGAAGGCTTCTCAATTAGTGGGACGATCGACACTAATCAAGTCCCGCGGAGATGTTGATTGGGCAACAGCATTTCTTGACGAGACAGGCTCTAGGGAGGCGTCTTGATAAGATGCTGTTATGTGAACGATTGTATTGCAGTAAAGCTTGCATGGAACACAGAACACAGAACATGAATATGTGTTATTAACGATTGTATTGCAAGTTTCAACGCTTGAATTAAGCAGAAAACATAAAAAATATCTTATAAATCGTTCCGCATCTCAACACGTGAATGGAATACAAAGAATTAAAATTATTAATTGTGAATGGTTGTTGTGCAAATTTTAATAAGACTTCCATGAAACACACAATAGAAAATTTACTCATGAAGATCGTATTGAAATTTTAAACTCTTACCTAAAACAGAAATTAATAAAAACATTATTTATTCGCGATGACATTGCAATTATATCGCTGTCATGGAACACAAAACATAATAAATATTACACCATAGAGTAATGGCAATGATGAATCTTCAGTCGTTTCTCTTGCTCGTAATCCCACAAAAAGCTCGTCGGCTTGATCAAATAAGGCTGTTCGTGGATAGCAGATGTTGCTGCGCGAGTGCCGGGTATTATTTTCCTTATATCCACCTGGAATGAAAGTCTGCATGTCTGTGCAGGAAAGATAGAGTGAGATCACAAGAAGATCGCTGCATCGCCTGATAAGGCACGTCATTTGCGTGTGATGCAGGCTAGCCTCAGACGGGCGACCTGTTGCCACGAGCTCGCTGTCATGCAGCCAGGTAGTTAGCTCGGGGGGATTCGATTGATGATCCTGCGGTCAAGGTGTCATTTACATTCAAAAAATCTGACTTGGTTCAATCACAGGAAGTAATAGCTCATCTAGTTGGCTCATTTCAAACCAAGTATTTTTTGAACAGAAAAAGGAGCCTCTTGTAATCAATAAAAAACAACACCAATAAGGTGAATTTAGCCAACACCAGGAAATTTTATATGGATATCCTACTACTATGATACAAGCATTCAACTAAAAAAGAATAAGTGCGGAATCGACCTTATTTTGTTTGTTGCCATCACGTCTGCATAAGCTGAAGCTCATTTCGAGGATCGTTATTTCAATAAGAATCAAATTTACTCTGTAACGAAATCTTACTGAAAATGTTTTATGCTGATATTTCTCCAGGCGTGATTACTTACCATTAAGCCGCGACCAGAGATCGTTTTCAGTTGCTATTGGTTCAGCTCGAGTCGACGTAATGCTAATGGCGGACCGCTAAAATTCTAAGTGATGTACCAATATCAACTCGATGCAAATCCCACGAAAGATCATGCTGGAACGTTGCGGCTATTTGCATATTCAAACAAGTCTTCTGTGACCAAGGCTGCTATCGGTTGTTCCGTTGCTACGTCGCCAATAATAGGAAATTCGCTTTCAAGCAAAAAAACGCCTTTTTATCCGACCAGAACGACCAATAAATACAGCTTCTATACGAATGATCTCATTTACTGATGCAATCACTATAAATTTAGCGATCAGAGGGCATATTCACATCGCGGAATTTTAGTTTAATTTCTTATAAATGAGGGGCATGTACAATATGATAAATGAAACGAGGCAGAAAACTACGTCACGGCTCGTTCAGTCAACGCTGTTGAAGGCTGCGGGATAAGCGACGTGATCTCCGCAATCATGGAGAGAGACGGACGCGAAATCGAACACAAATGTGGATTTTCTTGCACACGTCCCATATGTTCAGCGACTTTAGCCACAGACACGAAATGTTCAGCAAGGGAATATTCAAAAAATAAACGTCGGCCTGAGCTTTGATCACTGCTTGTACAAATGAGTGCTGGCTTATGTGCATTGTGCGCTTGTAGCCGTGACTGGAATATTGCCTGCATGCGCACGTCGATCAGCTTCAACAATTTCGTCCTTCTGTCGCTCACGCTGTCGGTACCAGTTTAATGAAGTACAAATAAGAAGATTTGAGTGTCATAGACATTTGAACTGTGTTTCTTAAGCGCGGTAATTAAATGGAAGGATAAAAAAAGTTGATGATCGAACAGAATAATAAATGAAGCACAGACTTTTAAAAACAACTTTCTCAGAGCGTTTTATTTACATCATCATATTCCAAAGATACATTGAGCTTTACTTCTTCCCCACAAAGTCTTGATTTTATATACTTCTATCTTAATTCATAGCTTCTGGCTTTTGGGTAAAATCCGATGATCTAAATTTGGACCTGGTGATAAATAAAAAATTATCAGAGCAGGATAAGGCGCAGAAACACGCAATTTAAATATCTAAATAACTAATTCAGCTAATAATTCTCCCGATCACATATGAAAATATATGAAAATAGACACGCACAACATTACCACAACCTAAATAACCATAATGCTATATACCATGCACCTCGGGACGGGATCACTGATGACGTTAAATAGGATTAGGGAACACATGACGAAGCATATGACGTGCCTAAACGAGGTCACGTCAGAGGTGACTTGAAACCTAAACAAGAAATGACAAGTATAATGAAGTCTAATGAAGCAATGTGTAACATCACGTTATCCTACAAAGTCTCCATTAAATTTATTTAGCTTATAAGATATGCTCTTCCTTTAATTTTTACGCTCTGTTCAACTTTCAATTTAGCTCATCAAAAAGTTACGAAAGATTTGTAAGGGTGACTAAAATAACGAGGCGCAAGGTTGGCCATATACACGAGGCTTTCGGCTAGCCTCGTAGCAATGTTCGCAGCAGGCCTCGAAAATTTGCACGGCTAATAGATATCTTTTTTTGCTGTTTACTAATTAAAGCAAAAAAATTTTCCTTGACGTTATTGCTACTTAGCTGCCGCCGTAAAATGTGTACGTCGTCCGCGACTGAGTTTCGCAGAGCACAACCGTAGCGGCGTGCGTGGCGTGGCGGCCGCATTTGTCGTCTTCAGATTAAAGTGCACTTTAATGATGCAACTTTGGCTATTATTCGGCGGTCAAATGCGGCTCAAGAGAGAAAAAAAATTAGCCAAAGCGAACCAAGTTAGTTTACGGCTCATAAATGCAGTAAGATAATTATCTAGAGTGTTGCAACTTTGATATTAAAAGAAACATTTCATGGGCGAAAAAAGAGAAACGCACCAGAAGCCATCGCTGATACGTTCTTGTGTGACAAAATAATTTGGAAGAATACTCCAGGTTCCACATATTTCAAATAGACGAAAGTCATGGTCATTGAATAAACTTGTCTCTACTCCTATATTAAGAGTAAACGAATACTGGGCAAGAAATCCATGATTTTGGAGCTCCTTGAACAAATCTTTTTTCATTGCTCACGCATTGACCTTAATCCAATGATAGATGGGTGGTCTTATCTAACAGAGGTTAGATAACAACTCATAAAGCCGCGTCGTGAACTGAATTAATTTGATTCTGTTTCGGTGTTATTCAACAGAATCGGAGTTATTTAAAGAGTCAAAACTCAGTTTAACTCTATCTATAACCAGCCCTCAATGAAATAATATGCCTTTGTCCAAACGACTTCACTGAAATTGCATTATGGATTGCGAATTATATTGACTTCATTGCAGGAGCGCGGTGCTCACTTGACGTTGACAAAGAACCCTCCAGGATTGTACCCTTCAGATATGAGATCGGATAGAATCCTGCCGATGTTTTGCTTGCGACGTCTGGTGTCGTCGAGACAGAAGAAGCAAAAGCTCTGGCACCTGAGCTGTCAACTTGAGGACGTGACATCAAGAAGCTGGGCTGTATTGTTCCTTCGGGATTCCATTCGATCGGACGGCTTCAGATGGAGATTGGAAAATACTTTTATTAGCAGAAAAGTATATGATGATTTTTGGCCTGTGCTAAGCGTCATTCTCGTTTCGTTGACATCGCATGCAACATGAAACATTTACTCGATGATCGAGTGTACAGAGTAAATAGTGATTTTTTGGACTATGCTGGGCGTCATTCTCATTTCGTTGACATCGCATGCAACGTGAAACATTTACTCGATGAGTGTACCGCGTTTCAAGGACCATCCGCCCGCAGCTATCTTCCCTTGCATTCCCTTCCCTCCGCCATGCAGGTCAATTGCTCATGTATAAGGAGAGCTTTAAAGACTTGGCATCAACAGCTCGCGCGGAGCCCGTGCGCTAATATTATGAAAGGTCTGCGGGAAGAAGTTCTTCAGATGATGGCAGATTAACTCTGTTTATTCTATGGCATGAGGGGCTGCAAGAGGGGAAATACCTGGAAGATCCTGGAACTATATAGCACATACATCAGCCACTTACCATTCATGTCTCGAAAAATATCTTGCGAATTGCAGACGTATTCGGGGAATTTCCGATATGTTTTTAGCATCAAGCAACGTTGAGGTCTGTTGTTAACTGCGCCTGCTCAGCCGCAGCCTAGCAAACACAAGCATCGCTTGACTTAACGAAATCAGTAATTTTCCTATGTTCTTATAAGGCAGTACGTATTTTAATTCATATGATGCATAGATAGAATGTTTCACATACTTTGATTCGCGCTACGATATCCCATATTAATTTGGGTATAATGGAGAAAATTATTATTCTGCACGTTTACGTTTTGATACGCAGTCGGAAATTTGAATATAAATATAAGTAATAATTAAGTAGTAGTATAGTTGATATTATGATACAAATGTAATCTCTGAATTTTATTTCTCATGTTAAAAGCAGAGGATTAATCCAGATTTTATATAACCGGTGTTTTCTCGACTCTGGGTTAACAAAATTTTCTTTCTACTCATCAGAGGTCAAAAGGAAATTATTTCACAATCTTGAAGCGAACGAAAAAACTCGCACTTCCAGACCGGGTTTTCCGTTACACAAACTTGAGGCACGAAGTTAATGCAATCCTTGCCTTCACATCGAGTGCAGAGCTTCTAATCTTGCCTGTCAATCTAAAAGAGCTTCAGTCTTGAGCTGCCTCTTACTATAAAAGAAGCTCCGGCTGTGGACGCGGACCAAAAGATTATAGTGAGATCAAGTACAGGTGATGTCGGCTGCTCATCACACACAACGCGAATAACATTTCGTTCACGTCATACTGTGCAGCTGAAGAGCAAACTTCCATTGCTCCTGAACTACGTGTCAGGAGGCATTTATTTTGCTCCGCCAAAGTAATAAAAGCGTTTATTCAGTTTAATGCTGTACCAGTCAAATTATTTAAAGGAAATTTATGCTTTCATTACACATCACATATATCTGATCGAGTTGTGATTTGGCGAACGAAAAAAATATTTTTTTATAAGCGTATTTACTTGTCAGATAAGGCGCTTGTGTCCCTGCTGGTCTGATAAGGCGCTTATGTCCCTGCTGGTCAGATAAGGCGCTTTGGTCCCTGCTGGTCAGATAAGGCGCTTGTGTCCCAGCTAGTCAGATAAGGCGCTTGTGTCCCGGCTGGTCAGATAAGGCGCTTGTTTCCCAGCTAGTCAGATGAGGCGCTTAATTGTTTCCCTGCTGGTCAGATAAGGCGCTTGTTTCCTGGTCAGATAAGGCGCTTAATTGTTTCCCTACTGGTCAGATAAGGCGCTTGTGTCCCTGCTGGTCAGATAAGGCGCTTAGGTCCCTGCTGGTCAGATAAGGCGCTTGTTTCCCTTGTCAGATAAGGTGCTTAACTGTTTCCCTGCTGGTCAGATAAGGCGCTTGTGTCCCTGCTGGTCAGATAAGGCGCTTGTGTCCCTGCTGGTCAGATAAGGCACTTAGGTCCCTGCTGATCAGATAAGGCGCTTAGGTCCCTGCTGGTCAGATAAGGCGCTTGTGTCCCTGCTGGTCAGATAAGGCGCTTGTGTACCTGCTGGTCAGATAAGGCACTTAGGTCCCTGCTGATCAGATAAGGCGCTTTGGTCCCTACCGGTCAGATAAGGCGCTCGTGTCCCGGCTGGTCAAATAAGGCGCTTAGGTTCCTGCTGGTCAGATAAGGCGCTTATTAGAATAAACCACTGAATTAAGATGTAAATTAATTCTTGCGCCCGTCTACGGTGTCCGCCTGACATACATTTGATGACTGTCCATTGGGCAGTTGACAGTCGCCGCACGCATGTCATGGTGCGTGTTGGTTATCCACTTCATTGAGGAGGCCAAAATTAAGAAGACCTTGCAAGGGCCTTGTCAGATGTAGGGGAGACCTCTGAAGCCGTCATCCCTGCGGCCAGTAATAAACGTCGGCCAAATGAAAAAATAAGAATCACATTCCTCATTGTTGGCCGGACCGAGCGAGGAGTTCTCAGAACTGCACCAGACGAACGCTTCTTATTTTCAGAGTCTCTGTTCCTCCGAGGAAATGCCGAGTCTGTGAGGTCAACACTTCATTTGCTTGAACTTCTCCACGAGACCGGCGACTGAATGACTAAATGAAAGCATTCTGAGTGAATGACATTTTGGGCTGTGCTCAGGAAATATTCAGTCATGCATCAGTTTCATGTCTCCTGCTGAACCTTTATTATTTCGGCCATCTTTATAGAAATTCATGTAAATTTCCATCGCTGTAAAATTTTACTTTTCTTGTAACGTACACTTTTTGACAAATTTGTATTGTTTAATTTTGTTAAAAGCTGTTACGATTATAGATGCACTGTATGTAAATTTATTGAACCTATGATCGTTGAGTTAAAAATAGAACGCGACAAAATAGACAACTGAACGTTTTCTGTTGTTTACTACTACTTGAACTTTTTCACACATAAAAATGAATAAATTCCCCGCTACCTAAAATGCACTTTTTTGCTCCAGCTCCTGCAGTAGCCCACCATCCCTCCATTAAATATCTTCGGGAGCAGCTTCTCCTATGCTACGACATTACACACGGGCTTTGATCCGCTGCCGAGGTTCAAGATTTGCGTTCATTTCCTCATTAAATGCCCGGATATCGGCATGAAGCAGGCTAGCCACAAAACCACCAGCGGAGGAGCCTTCAGTATCAATTTGTGACCTCACAGATTTATCTGATGAGTGTTGATTTGATATAATTAGTAGAGTTGTAGTTAAATGATTCATAATTGAATGCATAGTTGTGAAAGAGTTTCTCAATTATCATCTGTTCTTTTCTAGCAGATGCTGGACGAAATTTTGAATTACCAAGTATTCGCTTGAAATTGCTTCTAATTTATCTATTTATATTATTTTTTACTTTCTAACACTGCAGTTTGGATTTTAGAACCACCCAAACGATGCCGGTGCGACCATAGCACCAAATAAGCTGCTCCCTCAGGAATTTGTATAGCGATCGTTACTTGTACGATGATTGTCAGTTCGGGTCTCCCGTTAGTGATCGAAGGGTTAAATTCGAACCAGATTGGCTATCTGATGATAAAGTTACGACGTCGTCTTTATTTACGATTAAGTGGCCTGGTATAAGACGGTGTCCTGCAGCAACTTAGGCAAACTCAATGCCCACCGATGTCGTGCTGAAGCGTAGTCTCAATCAAGATAACCGAATTCTTTGCCAGATTTAACTACGTCCTTGTGTTGCCTCAAGCCAAACAAATGGAGGAAGTTTATAGTGCTAGTCCGATGCTCTAATTATTATATTGGATTACTGTAAGCAGGTGTAAAATTATGCCCGATGGTGCTCGGACCTGTGGATGTTCCATCATCGAGACCGAGGTCCGATCGTGCTCTCATCTATATGATATGCCGCTCAGCGGTTGAACTCCAATTAATGTACACGGAAGTCCGTAAGTCAAACGATGATCAGGATTGTGGACTTTGAGGCGATCGACAAGCCAATATTGAAATCTGATTTGCTATTGGCATATATATTTCTGATGCAATGATTTTCAATCAGTTTGTCGTCAGATATCATGCAGTAAATAAAAAATCTGTCACTCAATTAACGGCTAGTTTTTATTTTTGCTATGAAATTTCGTTTCGATAGAAATATTTTATTTCAGACGACCTTCTGCATGGAGAGAAAAAACAGGGTGAGATCTTATTTAGAGGCAATAGAGGCAAGTCTCTGGAAACTTTGTTGATGTCAGAAAACAAGAAACACGATTTAAAATTTTCCATTCTGGCAAGTCACGGCCGTACAAAGGACGTTCACAGCGCCGTGTTTCCGCTTCAGAACTACAGCGTCGACAATAAAAATTTTCTGCAAAGTTTTTTTTATTTCATTACCTTCAAATATTGCTACCGTCTCTCGTTTCAATAAAGTAATACATGCGGGAGTTATTCAGAGCAATCAAACCTTCCATCTTTGTTGTTTGCCGGTCGTGCTCTACAAAACAATGCGTATTTTGTTATAGTAAACTAGGTTATTAAAATTACCATTTATAGTTTGACAGTATTATTTTTGCCTTATTTTCTTTTCAAGTTCTTGTGAAGTTGTGAGGAATTTCACTGAGCTTTATTGCAATTTTATGTTTTTTAAAGCAAAGAAGAAAAAATTATTAAGTCCTCATGACAAAAAATTGCAAATACAACTAAGTCGGAGCTTTGCCACTCATTGTCAGTTACTCAGCAATATTCACTGGGCAGGTGAACGATGAGATGAAGAGGACAGTGCGTGCGGCCGCTGGTGTTCGTGCCGGCGTGGAATGCATAAGCGATAAAGTTGAGTTTTCGGGCCCAACTTCGATGATTGTGCGCCGAAGATCATTCATATTCAGGCACCAGATCGTGTCACCAGGAAGTTCGTCTATCAAGTTTTATTGGCTCACCAATCGGGAACTGTATATAGTCTAGCAGAAACTGATGGAATCTCTGGGAAGTTGTTTGCATAGAAGTTTCAGGTGAATATTTGGTCGACATGGTTAGCGTGGCTGTTAGTTCTAATGCAGGGACAATTTTTATACATTGAAATTTATGAGTAAGTATCAGCATAATCATAAATAAACAATTTGAAAGGTGTCAGGTAATTTTTCATATGCCTCCAGCTCGTGGTCAAAGTTTTGCCAACACACCGACGAGCGTCACATTGGGCAGCATGTGATTGGGGCGCGTTTGTTTTACCATCGTTCGCTCCTGGGCTCCAGAAAATAGCTTGACTATTTCATTTCTACCCAAAGAGAAAACGAGTCTGGTTATAGATGTACTTTATTTATTGAGTTATTATTGTCTCAAACCCGGCCTTTAAATTCAATGAAGCCAAACATTTATTGAGCGTAGTAGAAATGACTGTACTTATTTATTACTCGTACTCGTGTATGCTCTCCATTGATAACCTGATTAGTATGTGACTACAATAATTATCGCAGTGAATGCCATCATAGACCACGAGCAATGAGCTGCCTCTTCCTCGTTTTATTTGCTGTATCACTTAAACTATTGAAGAGTTCCGATAAATTATCTCGCCCATCACGGCGGCGCCTTCACAACCACTTTCACTCTGCACGCTAACAACCGAGTTTGTGAGCTAGCTTGTTTCCACTCAATTATTGCTTCACTATTGCCACAGTTCTTTGAGAATAAAGAATATAAACATAAAATTCATATCGCAAAATTTCAGTCATGATTCAGGCAAGAGCCACAAGTCAACCAAACCAAAATTACCACACACCGATTAATTTCAATTTCAGCTCGTTGTTTTACCCTTCTGCCAGCGAGAACCCTTCAATCAATCCATTATGGGTGAGAAAGAGAAAATAAGGCCTTACGCAGAACGTTTTGAACCCCTTAAGGAGTCGTTGAGTCCGTCAGGAAACTGCTCAGACACCAGCAGTCGGATATATTAACTTGACGGAGCCTTGCGCCGCTCGTCTACGACCATTGAAGACATTGCATCAAATTGGTGCTGCGATATCATCAGCAGCGGTCATCCGAGCACTTAATGGTAATGAGGGTAAATATGTGGTCACTGGCACGCATGTGGGTAAATGTGTGGGTCGCTGGCTCATCTTTTATGCTATAATGTATAATTTTTCCCTTATGTCACTAGTTTTTTTGCAAGGTATACAAAGGAATAGGTTTCATTCACTTTATTCTGACTTGAAATATTGTCAGTACTCAGTAGATCGAGTTGGTCGGTTAATCACTTTGTCATGTTAATTACTCTTCATTTCCGCACACTTTGCCATTTTTTGTAACTTGCGTCAGCTTTTCGCAATATTTGCACACCCCTGATTACCTAATGCGATTGACCATCTTCAGCAATTACGAACGACTTGAAAGGTCAGAAGTTATTTTACGTATGGTCCTTATCTACTAGTTACTTAAAAGCCAACTCAGAGAATGGAAAAAAATGACTCATGATTAAAATATTTGGGTCAGTTCCACTCGCAAACTTCTATCAGATTTAAATAAAACTTCATCGTGACCGACGCGCCTTTAAAATGGGCAAAATATTCAAAGGAAAATAGCCCGGATCATGCAAATATGAATTATGTTATGGGAGAGAGAATCGTGAATAGAATATTCAGACTAGTGCACGTTTTAATTCGGGGGAGAAAACAATCTACATTATTTTAGCATAAATCATGGCAGGCGGAGTGGGAACTTATATAGCTTGGTTCTCCGTACGTGTGCTTTGCTGCCCCAATTTCCCGTTGACTCATTTGAAGAAATCCTGCTCGGCAAGCCCGGGCCTTTTGTGCCACTCCCGACTGAGGAAGGAAGATGAGTCAGGCTTAAACTCGCTGAAAATGGAGACTTCAACCTGGGACGAGCCAAGAGATCCAATTTTGCCCAAGCATTTTCCTCGTTATATTTAATTTTTGCATCGCATCTGGAGCCAAAAAGATAAGAGACATTCCTCATTTTATCGAGCATTCTTATGTTGGAACCGTGAGCTGCACAAAGCGTTTATCGTGGGCACACATGCAGAGGTGCAGAGGTAGCCGAATTGTGTCTCTTTATTATCCCACATTTTGATACAATTTATTTCATTATAAGAAAATATTATTGAATTTTAACTAATCGCAGCAGTACTGTTCATAATTTGAATAACATAATATCACTAAAGCATTGTTAGTCGGCTAACTTTTTTTCACCTCAAGGTAACTCCAGGAGTTATTGTAATTTTATTAACAAGCTGCATTGAGTACCGTTAATTTATCAGTTAGCTAAGTGTCTAGTATCTCACCAACAGATACAAGTTACAATTAAACTATCGTCAAGTAAATAAATTTGATCTCCCCTCTTCAGGGAGGAGAACCTGCACAACTATCCTTGGAATGTTACTGCGGGCAATTCCTGTCTCTCCACGCTGTCTCGACGCTGTCAGTCAAGTTGCATTCACATCTCAAGTCACGTTCGTACCTGACAACCACGCACTCATTCATTGATGGTGTCAGAATTCAAGCAAGCAGTCTCAGAAGTTTGCTTTGTACGTGGTTTGGACAGTCTGCGCGAATTATGTGTAGGTCACGAATCAACATACGAACGAACTAACTTCACTTAATTTTTTCCTAGTGCGTTGCGGCACAAAGTGCGCATCCTTCAGACGACATATGTTATTTATTTGGGCCACATTTATCAACTCACGTGATTTGTTTGCATTCGATAGTTTTTTTTTTTCGCGATGCAATTCAGGAACGTAACGCGTTCATAGCCGATCCGGACCGAATTTCCCCAGGTATGTGTCAGTATGCAGGGCCACATACTAGGGCATCATGCCCAGCAGTGCCCGAGTTATGCGTCAGTATGCAGGTGCACATGCTAGGGCATGACGCACTGCAGTGCCCGAGGTATGCGTCAGTATGCAGGTGCACATGTTAGGGCATGACGCACTGCAGTGCCCGAGGTATGCGTCAGTATGCAGGGCCACATACAAGGGCATCATGCCCTGCAGTGCCCGAGGTATGCGTCAGTATGCAGGTGCACATGTTAGGGCATGACGCACTGCAGTGCCCGAGGTATGCGTCAGCATGCAGGTGCACATGCTAGGGCATGATGCCCTGCAGTGCCCGAGGTATGCGTCAGCATGCAGGTGCACATGCTAGGGCATGACGCAAAGTGCCTGTCGTGGTTAGGGAGTGGATGGACTGCAGCGTAGGAATGTCGAGCATACAAACAGTTTCGTAATAATAAAGTCCGTTATTTGTGATGCGTCATGGTATGGTCTAGTATTTTTAATAAAGAATTAAGTTTATTTGTGTACATCTTATAAAATAATTAGCCAATTGACTATTTAATGGAGTTATTTAAATAAACATGTTCAATTGCTTCTAATCTGGAGAACATTCAACCCTATCATTTTAATGGGAGTCTTAGGAACTAGCTAGAGGACGAGTTGCCAAACTATTCCAGACAACGGATGCCATCATGTCTGGGATGATGGTGCCCGACTACCCATTACCCAGTAGTTACCCCGGTTCCCCGGAGCTCAGTGTCAGCGTGACGCGGTGCTGTGAGGTGGTGTGTGTGCGGTGCTCCGGCGAGAGGCAGCAGTGGTCGTGCTGACTACAGACGTGGCGGTGTAGCTATCTATTTTTGTGGCTGAAGCTCACCGCAAAAGGTCATTTAAAAATGACTTGAAGCTCATTGTTTCACAGAAAATCGAGTTTGAAATGATAAATTCAATGGCGGAAGCCGTATTTGCCAAGCTTATGCGATGAAAATTTTTGCTGCAAAATTGTCTGTAGGAAAAATAATTCTATGCCTGCGGAATTGTACGAAAAGAAACATTCGTTGTTTGCGTATGGCACCTGCACGGCAAATTTAGCTAAATTTTTGGAATCGAGAAAGATACTGCATTGTAGGCTATTTCATATAAATAATCCCACATGCAATTGAGTTAGAAATATCAATATAAAGCTCATAATCAACCGGGGAATCAATTACCTAGAGAATAGTGCTCAGGTGCTGAATTTCAATCAGCTGCATAGATTCCTATTTCTACCTGTGTCTATTTCTAATCCTGTGAATGACTAAAACGTCCGTACTTGCAGTTAAGTTCACCCATTCCGAAGGCCCCTTCCTAATTTCTTCTGTACAAATTTGAAACACGGTATATTTTTACCCGCGATTTTTGCAAATTAACCTTGAAAAAATTATTTTCCCCGGAACATTTCAGATTAGACTAGCTAGGTATCGTAAGTTGTTCACACATTCAGGGCTCCCTAGCTGGGCTGCTTGACGAGTCGTGTAGCTGTTGTTATCGTCGTGCAACACGACGATAACTACTCGTACAACCTTGAAAATCCATCTATTCGTCCAAGTCAGGGTTTTAGGCTAAACCTGTGCCATCTTTAACGCGAAACTCAAATTTGCGAGAATTGTTATAATTTTTTAATTGTTGCTTAACTTCGACAAATTTGCGTTAGAGACTTTGACTATTTTAGTGGTTAACAATTAGACGATCGTGGCTAAGAAGCTCGCAGTGCTTCCGTTCGTTGATCGCAAGCAGCCACTGGTGGACGAGTTAGGTTCGGCATCGCTACTACCGTATACGCTCATGATTGAATTGGTTAGGTTTTGAGAGTGTGAGATCCGGGTCTACTTTCTTAGATAATATATGTTCATAAGTTTGTCTCTTGATTTATTGTCTTTTTTATCTGGTGAATACTGTAGTATGACCGTGATGGCAATTATTATTGAGCGTTACTGAAGGCCATCTGATTTGAAAAGGATCAAGATAGTCTAATGGCGGAAATGGCTCATAATTTTGAAGAGGAAGTGAGTTAATGTACCTCAAGGAAAAGTGGTCGCGGCATCATTTAGAAGAGATCAGTTATGACAGTGCACGATTAAATCACCAACACTGCCCTCATCACTGAGATTAGCTATATAAATTCCATAACTTCATCATGTTTGGGCCAATAAAGAAGCTCTATGAATAACTTATCTGCTTCATTCTTAACGTGGTTTATTTTGCCGCAATGCTGGGACTTGAATTTATATTTGATCTTATATTAAATTTGAATCAATGATCATGTCCCTTAAATTTGTAACATATTAATTAGCTAGAGAATATTAACTTATTAAGGTATTCAATTAAAATACGACTATGGATGTACCGGTACTGTTCTCGAGATTTGTAAACAATGTCTTTCATTTCGATTTCACTTTATATTGCGACCACGACTCCGGACGCCTCATGCAACGCATTCACATTTCAGAGGACTCCGTTGATATTGTCCAGAACTCCCACAACTATAAAAGCAACTTTTACGGTCAACGTCACTTCGGGAGCCATGTACAACAATTTTCCTTTCGGTTAGAAACCTCAACACTGAGTGGTGGATTTATTGCATTGACTAAACAATTATTTCGTTTTTGCACATAAGCGAAAGCAGTACAGCCGCTGCCCTGCAATTGTCGAGCTACCGGGGCACTTGCGTGCTACAAATTCTCACGACTACAGTGCTGAGTGCTTAGGGTTCTGATGCCTGCAGTGCTCAATGCATCGGGTTATCATGACATGAGTGTTGGGAACCTCATTTATTAAACTGAGTAGAACTATTATTATCTAATCTGACTATAAACACTTGGTCTGCGAAATCTCAAGCAATACTATGCTAAATTAAGCAATGCTGCCGCTATTACAGGTCTCTCATGCCAGGTGCACCCAAACGTTTAACTCTCCCTCTCCGCGCTGCAAATTCCTGCCTGCGATGTTATCGCGATAGAAGCACGCGAGCGATGCCTCGCTTCATGCCGCCATCGAAAGCATCGTCCAGTTATAGTTGCCTGGATTTGTTTTTGTGCCGCACACCGGCGTGCAGCGATGCATCTCGCGCGGGCGGTCGCAGCTGAGCAAGCGGCCGCGGAGTTCGAGGGCCGTCGGGGCTGCATTACTCGGCCTTGCAAATCCTCTGTCGTGCTGGAATGCGCCGTCTATATAGCTTTCATCTCAGAACTATTAAGCAAATAACTTTCGAAGTGCAGAGATACTTATGCCGTACAATTATACGGAGTAATATATTTCGCTCTGGAATCCGGTCATGGCTTTAGTTTGGCATGTTTGCGGGTGCATATGAGAAGTTTGAATGCCGGCATGGTCACAACATACTAATTTCACCGAGCACTGGAGTTTGTGCATTCTAGTCCGTATAACTTGAGTCTTTCCTAATATTACGTTATGGTTCGTGCCTCGTGGCTGCTCTTATCTGCCGCGGAGTGTGCGCAGAATACCGACATGAATAAGAAGGAAGCTGCATGGACACTACAAGTGGTACTTAGGACCACTGGCCATGTGTGGCAAGGATTTCGATGAGGGAGGCGGGCACACATGTCCGATTTAGTCATTGATCATAAAATTAATCTGACCAAACTAAATCAGCTGGCCTTGAGGACACAATCAATAATCGTAGTATAAATCATGCATGTATTTTTAACTTTTCTGGTAAAATATCGCAACAATATTCTTACCAAGAATATTATTGGTAATAAATCGTATTACAGATAAGTAATCAATGAAAATTTTCTCTGAATAAAATACTTACAAGAAGGCCGCAGCTACGCTGAAATAAATCTTTGATCAAGCAACAGTTTCATATTTTTCTTATTTGCGTATTGAAAGAAATGTGTATTCGTAACGAATGCCTCGCCGAAATCTGAAAAATTTATTTAGCTTAACTTTCATCAAGCCCAGGCACCAGCAGCGACGGTTGCAGTCGCTTCTGACATTTCCAATCAAAATCAAAAGACTTTGAGGCGTTTTTTAATCCATCAACGAAACCGTAGCAAGCGAATGCTTGAAAAACATCAAATGTTATCGCGGCTTATAGGTCACGCGGCCAGATCTTTTTCAGCTCCAACATTAAAGCTTCTCAACGTGATGCGTCTGATGTTGCGCTCATTAACCTAGTTGTCTCGGGTAGAACATAAATGGCCTACATGTCAAAAAACCCTCATTAGAAAGTTGCTGGCAAATTGTATAAAATTTTCTTTTGGCCACACTCATACGCGATACATTTTTCTTAAGTTTATTATTGTTAATCAAGTTCAATATTCTAATCAAGGCACATGATATTTTGCTTTCGCATTATACAGAGCGTACGGCAATAATCTCGCCAGCTGTCTGGCATTTAAGTGAGCTTCTCGCTGACGCCCAATAGATATTGATTGTCTATGACAAATCACCTGCCAATGAGACCACAAAAATACAGACTCGAGATAGAAATTTTCTTACGAGGGATATCGCGTTTTTGTGATAAGAAATAAAATTGTTTTTTAATATGTTCTGTAAGTTTTATCATGAGAAATACAACCGCGCATTTCTGATCGAATTATAATAATAGAATATCGTATCTCATTTACGTAATTTTCTACGAAGGATCCATAATTCCAACGTCAGCTTGTAACACGCGTTATGCAGCTCATATGCTACACCCAGATACATGGATGGGTCATAGTGCCCAAATATTTACACATCCTGCCCGTATCACTGATGAGCCATCTTACTAGAGGCAAACTGGATCAGAGTGACCCGCACAAGGCAAAAGGTGTATCTCTACATGGACAAAATCTAACTTCCTTTTCTCAGTGTATGAAGGTGTAGCTTAATTGTACTGCGTATTGAAGGCGAGACAAATTAAGTTGCCGCTGTCACGAGTACGGCAGCGCTCGTGCCAGATGAAGAGCCTCTAATAACATGCTAATTTACGCCGGCAACAATGGCTTCTGCTAACATTTACCGCAGCTCAGAAATGTCCTGTGACGTTTCGACGTGTATAATTAACGCATTCCGCTCAGAATCGAACGATGTTCAAACAAGCCAGAATAACAGGCGAGTGTTGCCGGCCTGCTTGCAATATTGCGACGTTGTTCATTTCATTGCAGGCTCTGTGATGCGTTACAAGTTGAGATGTCGTTTGATCTTTGGAACGCCATGAATTAAAATCAGCTTTGAGTTCTTGACCTGCTTTTTTAATTAAAGTTAGAAGCCAGACAGGATGTTTGGTTTAAAAAGACGAATCATTGCTTCAACGCAAATGTTTTTGTGGCAGGAATTGTCTTGTCAAGTTGGTCGAATGTTCAGTGCTGTGGCCTGGATACGGGGTTACGAAATGATGATTAAATAGGTTTTTAAATACGCTAATGCACATTTATTTGCGGGACTTTTAAATGCCCACACGCGTTTTGAAAAAAAATAAAATGAAAATAAAATTGTGAAATAATCTAAAAGTGACTCGTGTTTCATGAGAGCATTATTGTTAGTGAGCTGTGCGAGTGATGAAATAAATTTCTTGTAAAGAAGTGTTGGTGAAAATATTTCTTCTTCTTTCAGGCGGAAAATATGCGAGAAGACTTATTGATAATTGTATGGATTCGTTGGTGTTCTCTTAATCATAATGTAGTAAATAGAATACATTGTATGTAATAGGCCAGCCTTTTTTTAATCTAAAAGAATTCGAACGGATATTAACGACTCAAAATTCACGTTAAACTTATGTTTAACGTGAACGGGCATTCTCAACTGACCATTATTCATTGTACCCTTATGAACAATTTTGAAAATTTCGGCTTTGGAAAATTATTCTTATTAATTTACCCTCAAAACTTGATTGGTTCAGCTGACTGGCGCTGAACGGTGCGGGTTAAGTTAGTTAGTCGTCGTGATTTTGATGACCGTGGAATTTCCTTAAAAAAACATGGAGAAAGTTACGAGTGCATCCCGTAGAATTCTTCTCATCGTCACAGCAGCTGCCTTCATTTCTGGAGGTGAGTTTTGCTAAGGATTGTATAAAACATTTCTACATACGAGTGAGATCAGTTTTTGAAATTTAACATTCTGTTTTTCTTCTAAGTGTTTATTTATGTATGCAAGTTGATATCACCTCGTTTTATTACAGAGCAGTAATTGTTCGCTGCATTGCAGTTAACACAGGAGCAACCAACTGACCATATATGTGAAGTAATTTAATTAAAAAATATCACTGGAGGTCCGCACTACTGTGATAATATAGGGAACGTAAGTTCTCGTTCTTCTTACCTCTGATGGTAGCTGCAGTATCTTACTCAATGAAATTCTTCACATGATGAAAATTTTATTGCATCAGCCATATGAAGTTCTGATTTTCTGGTTAACATTCCTTTGATATGCCGCTTATCTTGCAGATTTGATAAATATTAATTATTTACATATTTTTGGTGCTCTCTGAGTTTTGAGGAATCATTTTTATTCGATCGATTTATATTATTCTTGTGGCGCTTAGACAATAATTTTCCCATCGAATCTAATGGTGAAATAGTCAACACTATAATTTTACTTCAGGCATACGAGGATTGGAAATTCAGTCATGAAAACAAGAAATTAAATCATCTTAACCTCAGAATCCGGAATAAATTCACTCACATGGATATTGATTAGGATTCTTACGTTATGTCCGTCGAGGATCGAGGTGACACGTACGCGCCCTGAATTAAAAAAAAGTAAAATCAAGGCTGTCCGACCGTCGGCCACTCAACAGCCGCCTTTAATTCGCCCGTTATTTTTAGCACGTTAAACACGTATTGAAGTGAAAGCTTCGCTTTCTCTGAGCTGCGGCAGATATAGGACCAGGAGTAATTGTTATCTCGCTTGCTATACGCACGCGAAACATTGCACGTATGAGTTACTAGCGTGTAATACGCCCGAGCATGCGAGGATAACTGCTCTAACCTCTTTCAAATGTAGATATCGTGGTTGCACATTACCTTCTGGAACTCACAGCAGGATCATTGGGAACTAATTTATGTCAGTATTGTTTTGTAATTGGCAATATGTATGGTAATAAAGAATCCATGTGATTAATTTATCTTTTCCACAGAGCCCGCTGATTCCATAATAAATTGCATTGAAAATTTTCCGAACTTTGAATGTCTACTTTTATATTACATTCTACATTTCGAACTTAGATAGTAATATCACTGAAAACATTCATGAACCAACGGCAACGGTGAATTAACACAAAACTGTATTTNCAATTCTGGTGTCAGCAAGAGGTGTCACTGCAATTCTGGTGTCAGCAAGAGGTGTCACTGCAATTCTGGTGTCAGCAAGAGGTGTCACTGCAATTCTGGTGTCAGCAAGAGGTGTCACTGCAATTCTGGTGTCAGCAAGAGGTGTCACTGCAATTCTGGTGTCAGCAAGAGGTGTCACTGCAATTCTGGTGTCAGCAAGAGGTGTCACTGCAATTCTGGTGGCTCTACTATCAACAACCTACGGCGTGTATGGCAGGGTCACAAATTGAACGAATCGAGGCCTCCACGTACACAGATCGCCGATATTTTAATTTACTCATTAATCGTAAAATATCGCTGATGACGATGGTCGCGTGCTTAGGATTTCAGTAATACGAAGAATGATACTAGTATTTAATAAGATTGAAAACATTATACCTATATGGATTGAAATCTATCTACTCGTATCAATCAATTCTTATATTATTTATCGTTTTTTATCATGAATACAAAGAACTATGACAATGACAATAGGGAGAAATGTAGCTAAAAGGTTAATACGATGATATCAAAATTTTCTACAAATTAAATAATTTTACGGTGGCATTTCCACTAATTTAACTTTTCTAGCCATTTCTTTCTATGACTTTAATTGTATTTAAGATTCAGATTGAAAAAATATTTGAATGAGACGAACATCATCCCTGACGACAAGATTTCCGTAAATACAGTCAATTTCATTGAGATGCTCTACTCGGCCGACGCTGAAATGATTGATATAATATAGATGACAATCATGACATGAGTCCGCATCATGAAGATGGAGTGAGACAGCCTCATGACATTCAGCCGAGGTAGAGCGTTTAAGCCTTAGATAAGTGGTAGAGGCAGTCTAGGTAAAAGGTCTACGGTAAAACGCTGCTCTAGCAACTATCTTGAATACCGTTACAAGTTCAAAAAGCATCCTGTAAAATGCTGTGCTTTACCACATGTCTTGTTTGATATTTAGAATCGAAGCTAAAGAGTTTATGAAACCTTAAAGACCTACTCTAACCCTGAGTTAGAAGCGTTTTGTAGTTGTAATTGTTAAAGAGATTTCAGTAACCTTTTCAGGGGCAGGCCTGTAATAGCAAAATTGACATGGGCTGCAGCATTGCCCTTAAAACCTTAATAGTTTTATCGGATTAACGAAGGGATTAGTGGCGAGCTGCCTCGCCTTCAAAACGATTTTCTATACAAGCGAATGATCACCTTTGAACTTGACGTGCCTTCTTGGTAAAATTTGGACGCGCGAGCCCATATATGCATGCCGGCCGAGCCTTGAAACGCTGCCCATTGTCATTTCACGCTCTTCCTCGCCCGCTGCGCCATTAATAATCATATACTGACCTGCGGGTTTTGACGTGCTGATCGAGGGAAGCGTAAAGCTACTGTTGTCGTAAGTGCACTCATGCTTAATTCATTTGCAAATCATCCGTAATTAAACTGCGAGTGACCCTTTCTTAATAGTGAAACATGGAATATATTATTTTAACTATATTGGAATCTTCTACCATTGGTTTCCTACTTACATAATAGGTATGGCAATTATCCCGTTATACATATGAGTCACGTATCTTTCTTGTCGGGACGGTCGTGTGCTCATTACGTTCATCATTCACCATAGACCTGCTATAGGCTCTTGGATCTCTCCCTCTTCTCGAAGAAGCTCTCTCTGATTCACTGATCTCGCGCGCATTAAAACACAAATTTACATTCGAATGAGACCACCGAAGAGAAATGTTTTCCGGAAGCTCAGAAAATATCGCTGGGCTCAGCATATTTACATTCATTAATGGAATGTATGCGAGAGTCTCCACCACCGGCGTAATTATGGCAGGGAGTCGCTAATCTCATGCAGTTCCTTATAGAGATTATCTTCGAAATACGTTACATTTTTACGCACACTTATTACTACGGTATAGTTTAGACTATATTTTATTCTGTACAAGTAATGTAGGTAGTGAAGTGGATGCTTGCACAATCCTAATTCCTTCATAACCAAGGATAGTTTCTATTATACTTATAATCTTCAGTGGTCTCAAAAAAATAAAACATTCTATATAACGATTAAATCATAAATTTTTCTATCACTCGTGTATCACGTGTCTAGCGGGTTAATCAGAGCAGCAGCAAATGGGGTTGCAGAAATAATGTTGATACGTTTTCCTGTCAGTATGAGGAGTGCTCTGGTCCTCAAACATATATTGCACAGCGTAGTTTTCACTGTTCAACAATTGTTCGCTGTAAGACGCTGTCACGTATCTTTCACCAGGCGATGTATCACCAGGCGATGTTTTTCATTTTTATAGTAATGTATTATACTTACATCGTGCATCACATCGTGCATACACGAGACGTGCATCACATTGTGCATACACGATACATCGTGCATTATTCATTTTTGCCCAAATAGAATATAAAAATCTGATCATGCTAAGCATACGATCAAGTCCAGAGTTAATTACCGCCCCCAAGTGCATCATTAAACGCTATCTGCATGGTCGGACAGTTTTTCCCTTAGTAAAATCAGCGTCAATGGTGGGGGGTGGCCTCGACTTGGCGTATTACATGCCAGCAAAAATGAAAGTTACAATATCGTAATTTATAAATAAATTCAGGCCTCAATAGTGAGGCCTATGTTTATTTCACTTCCGCAAAGCACTGGGACAAGGCTTGGATTATTGAGTGGCTGTCGCGCACTTTAATGAAATTCAGCGTTCTTTTATTGGATGGAAAGCTCAGGCGATATTGAGACGTCATTGGCCATGCATTAGCAATATAGCTCATATAAAAAGATGAGCCGTCTCAGAAATCGTCTCGTCTTAGCGATCGATCGAGATATTGAGCACCAGTCGTTATTGCAAAACATAAAGATTTATTCTGGTTTATTCTGGTTTTCCGGTCAGTTTATCGGCTGCTGTGCGGTCACACCGGAAAGTATTTACGAATGTTGAATTATAAATAAAATAAAATAATCAGGATTTCAACGTCATTTGATTGATTATAACTGATGTCGGGATAACTCATTCGTGACGTATTGAGCAGACATCCGGCCTGCTTGAAACTAATCTTCATATTACATATTTTTTTTTGGGCTAATTGAAGGTAAAGATTTATGAGTTCAGCTTTCCAAACAATTGGAAATTTTTCTTTTGGTTACGCTCCGTTGTTCTGATATACCTGTCTGTTAGTGGGACATGAAATCATGGCGTAATTTTTAGCACTGTACAAAATGTTTGCACAAGAATTTAGCAAGCACGCAAGGCGAGTATCATGACAGGAAAACATTCTGTACCATGCAGCTGTGTCCGTAACTTCCAAGAACCGCCGCCCAACCTGGTGTGAGAAAACTATCGCTTGAACTTCTTATGAAAACACAGAATGTTTTTTGCCTCCCCTAATACTCTGAAGCTCATCGAAGATCTGAGAATTTTCTTTGCCCGTAAGCGAGAAAGTTGGACGAGAAAACGCACCCGCTGGCCCGTAGGTGTTGTAGGCGTTAACCCTTTATGGTCTAAGCGCAGAACTCCGGGCTTTTATTAATTCATGAAGCTTTTCATGGGACACTTCTAAAATTACTCCAGGAGCTCAAGATAACCATGCTGCGCTGTAAACGCTGCAAATTTAATTAATTTCGATCTTGGAAGGAAAAATCACAGTTATTTATGCGACCATACACATGCTATATTGATTGATATGTTGCACCGATTTTGACGTGGGGTCAGCGAAGATGGGTACTTTTATTTGTATTTATAAAAATTTTCGAGTCAATTATATCACTTCCATTGGCCCTCAATGTCCACCTCGATCCAGTGTTGCCATTCACTATTATATCGATTTTCTCTTCCATTCACCATTTACTCCCCAAGTTAGCAGGATAACACTATATAGGTTAAGGTGATTGTATAGCTATTCATGCACAAACATTTAGAGAATATATATCACGATCATTTAAAGAAGTGGCTAAATTGGGATTTCATTGGTGTTTTTTTATCTGTACGAGCAGATTTGTTCTCGTTGGGATGTATCGCCAGTTGTTGATTTCGGAGTTTAATTTTAAATGTATACCCTCTTTCACTGCAGCCTTATTTTTAAACTGTTATTTTTTAGCCAAAAAAGAACTCTTCAAGTCTCTTAGGGAAGCTTCAGACGCTAAACGAACGCAACCAATTCACCGTGGGGGTCATGATTCAATGTTGATAATATAAATATTATAGCTTATTCCGTATTCGTAAAATAAGAATATCCAAACTCAATGATCACTCATAATCGTTCAATGATCGAATAATCTATGTTCGCTATCAAACTTTCACGTTAAATTCTCAGGCATATTAATTTTATGACTGGTGGTGATTGGTCATGGTTCGGCTAGTGTGGCTCGATCATAGCCTTATGGCAAGTACGTACAGTTGACGTTATGTAATCCGCATTCGTGTGCAGATATTCATTATGATTCATACCATCTTGTTATGGTAATGATCAAGTGCATGGTCAAGAATCAGTAAATACCGTACTAGGAGACCGAGCATGCAGACAATGGCTCTGCTTCCGTTCTCGCTAGAAAATCAGGAGCCATTTCTGTTTGTGTGACCCAGAAACTCCGGTGAAAAAGAGATCGTCGCTCGACGCAAGGCTCCTCAACTTCAACCTGGCAGACAGACCGCATTAAAGTTATTCCCCCAAAGACTCAACTCCCGTGGCATGATTGATGACCTGCGTGATCCAGAGATTTAGCCCCGTACTGCGTTTCTCACTCTCATCATTATAAGATATTCGATGATAAAATATGGCAATGATTCATAAAAAGTCTTTATGCACGTGCAATTTAGGGTACTATATCGGAAAAGCAATTTTTTGGAAATTTGCAATCCGTCTCTGATTTTTTTATGTTGACACCTGCCAAATGCATCCAATTAAAATAAAATTAGGATTTTACAAGCAAACAATTTTTAGAGGTGGCGCAAAGCGGTTGAAAATAGCAAATAACGTGACTTCAATGGAAAATTTCCAAAATTAATTTTGTATTATTTTACTGATACTGCTGCATATATATTTATAAATCAATTATAATCATTAAACGAAATATAATAGGTACAAATCGATTGATGTTGAAAGGTTCTTCACGCCTCATATGCAATTCAACAGACACACGAGTCCCCGCCCTACCCTTCTGCCCACCTATAGATTGCCTGGATCATTTCATTGTCGTGTGTCTATGTCGGTTAGGTTATTTTTGGACTCTCTTGTTAAATTGGAATGATATTTATGGCGTTGAGTCACATTTAATCTATATTTAATTTACCACCTATCAATAGATACTTCAATACTGACTTCAATTCAAAACTGTCAATAAATAAATAAGTATGAAATAACTTGGGTCTGAAATGTAGCATATATATAGTCTTTCTTAGAAAATTAGGTGTCCAGCCTTTAATGAAATACTTTATAACCAAAACAGATCTCAGGAGTGCCTCTCTAACTGTCCCTCGAGCGTCAAAATAAAAATGGCCGAATTAGCTAAGTAATAGAAGCAATAACTTGATCATTATACGCAAGCAAAGAACGAGCGAGCGTCACAGTCCCTTTAGAGAAACTCGTGCAATGCGGCGCTTGTACGAAGAGCCGCGGTGCCGTGAACAGATTTGGTCCCGCGAGCGACGCCGGCTAGCAGACGCTGGGTATTTCATCACCTCTGGTAATTGGGCATTCACTACTGGCGCAAATAAAGTCTTTTATGGGTGGCTGATGAATGGCCGGCAGTCGAGCAATGCTGATTTGGCTCGAAATTTCAGAAGGGACCAACCCTATGGCCTTCGGTCGAGAGGGGCAAAGATGCGTGTTTGTAGGAGCTTTTCATCTGTATACAGAATAGTTCTGTTCTCAGACACCAGAGTGTAGTGCAGCCGTGTAAACAAACTCAAATGTACACACGAAGAGTAAGCAAGTGGCTTGATTTACGACAAATTCTTTCGCCGGAAATTCCTTTTGCCATCAGCAGCCATGAAGAGGCTTGAGATGAACCAGTGAACAGAGCAATACTGATAAGATACGACAAATAATCAAGACATAGCGGGTGATCACTTTATACTTTTTACCACTAGTTTAACTCAGTTGAATTACACTGGCTTCAAAATTTTTTGTGAACTTGCGATTCAAGTAAGATAACAAGCTAATTAAGTACTTATATACGATATATATAAATTTGAGTATGTATATAATACCTAACCATAATTAAAAACATAATATTTTTTCCTGTAAAATTGAGATTATTATAAGCAAATATAATTAACATGCATCAATAATAGACAGAGCTGGGCAGCGCTACGTCGAAATGTAGCGGCCGCTACCGCTACCGCTACTGAAAATGTAGCGGCCGCTAGTAGCGGCCGCTACATGTAGCGCGCTACTGCCCACCTCTGAATTAATAGATATGCTCGCTGGTATAGGGGAAATGTACCAATGAAATGTAGACTGAAAATTAATTCTCCCTTTGCAAGAGAACTTCCTTGGGCTCGCACCTGGCTAGGCGCGCACATTCCGATCAAAGTACTCATTTGAAGGCAGCGCTCGAGGCTCCGTTTGTTTGGGCAGACGTCGTCGGTGAAGTCAATCCCTGTGAAGGAGGCTAAACTGAGATGTTATGGCGCTGACGGGGAGCTTCTGGCGCTGCTACTCGCAAGCCAAACACTCGCGGCAAGGACCGCTTGAGAATAATATCTTTAACCTTCGATTTAAATGCAACTTCAAGGGCGCTTGTTATGATAGGCGAGGCAAATCTGCTTCGTGATTAATTTCCCCTCAGCCGCAAATTTAGCGACATTTCCATTAGCTGTTAGCATTAGCTGTGCATTAGCTGTTAGCTGTGTGTTAGCGAACGCCGACCATTCTTCACCCATAAAATGTGCACTCTTTATTAAACTCATTTGTGAACAGTGTGTATGTATTCACGTAAAAACCCAAGAAAATATACCTATTTCATTTTTTTCTTGACCGCTTTTCTGTAACATTCACCGGTTTTTCGTACCATTCGTCGCTGGTACGCAACGAACAATTACTGTAATTACATATATTTTACGTCATTGAGATAATCGTTCACAACTCCATCAGTCTTTAACACGTCGACATTTGTTCTGCACTTGGACGCGTGACGCTCGAGTTCATCATTCAGACGCTGCCATGAGGAGAAGGTAATGAGCCAAAGTTTAGCCAGCAACATCATTAATAAATTTCTGTGAAGTTCTTTAGAGACAAAAAAGGCGATGACTACAACATTAGTGAATACATATAATCAATTATCAACAAAAACTCTCGTTAGCTGAAGCTGCAAATTTGTTGAATATTTTAGTATTATTTTCAGCTTGCGATTGATGACTGAAATGGCCCGTAATCTGCCCTAAGAAGCAGATATTGTCTCTGATGAACTCGGCTCAGAACAATGAGAGTGCATACGGGCAGGAGTTACCTGTAGTTTTGTTCAGTAACGCGAAGCACATTCACTAGCTCATCACAATAAGATTTACTTCAATATGCACCATATATTACACACTCATAGGAAGAAGCTATGCATAGGTTTGTTTAGTCTCACTCAATAATTCACCAGACACGCAATACTCGATGACACTCGCAGTGGCGGTAGGCCTGGTGCAGCCGGCCGGTGCCGATGAAGTTCAGGAGTGAACGGTGTTGCAGGAACGAATTGTGAAAATTTTACCGATACTCAAAACCTTTAGCGATGAATCCTGGATTATCGTAGCGTTGGCGGACTCTGGCTAAATATGATGCTGTTTAGCTAAAGGTTTTACAGCTGGCCAATTATTGATGGCATCCTCCATGGCATTGTTATTTCCAGTATAGCTGGTGCTTACCCAAATGATTGATCGACTACTTGTATATTAACCAACATCGTAAATTCGATGCTTAGAACTCACTCATTAGGAAATGACGGGTCTCTAGTGGAACAATACTGCTGCAGTCCCTTATTAATTCTACCCATGCACTCTTATTTCCAGTGTATCCCTCATATAATTTGAAGCTATAATAAGAAAGCCAATACACAATTTAGTCTTGCAAGCCTCCGTCGCGTGCTATGAGATCTCGCGTATCATAGCGAGGCCGAGGCCGTAGAGAACGCAGCACGTGCAGCGCCCGTTGTTCGCTGACTGCCACGTGCGCGCAGAGCTTCCCACGGCTCCCGTACACGTGTTAAGAAGATTGTGTGTGCAATATGGAGTATATATAAGCTTTGAGGCAGCTTCTAGAGTAAGTGATAGAGCCGACCAAAAATGAGACTATTTTTTATACGAACCCTGCACAAATACTGTCAATTGAAAATTAATTTTCAAGCTGTATATTCGGTAATCGGTAGCAATAATTCCTGAGCATTAATTCCATTGACTAACTCTCAGAAAGTTCCTGCTTGCATATTTTAGAGTAGAGCAAAGCAAGAATTTTGTCATATCCTATATGACAGCTGTCAGGATCCGTAATTTCAAAATGAAAGAAAATGTAATACCGTATTCTGTTCTCAAACACGGGAAGAGACATCTCAGAACCGATAAACCAATGCATGCATTTTTCGAATAAAAAATTTGCGGAAATGCTGGACTTCATGCTGGTTGTTTCGCAGGTTCTGTCAATTTGCTCGAAATTACGATATAGGAAATAATCACCGCGCGTAGCTCAACCACCATGTGTTCATTTTAGATACAACTTGTTTAGTGCATGTGTAACAATCTTACGTCCGTCCATACGCCACCACAGCTATTATTAATCAAAACTTTACGGCAGTTTCAAATCAGTAATCAATTCAGCTCCAACATATGCGTAATGCGTTGGCATTACATATGCATATGCGTTCGCAACGGAGATTGCGCCTGCACATTTTCATACATGGCGCATCGCTCTGCTATAGCCGATGTATAGGTATATACAGCGGTATATAGCAGTATATACATAGCCTATATATACATCGGCTATGGCACGGTATAGTCGATGTACCTAGCATCACCGTGCCATGTTGATGAGACAGACGTCGCTGCACTCGACATCAAAAAGGAGAAGTTCTTGTTTTCTGTCAGTCTGTAAATTTATTCTTCGATTTATATCAAGTTAACCGCATTGACCATTCGGCTCCAGTTTCTGAACTATTCTTCCTTGGGGGGGCTTTAGGTCGTTTGTCTCAAGCTAGCGTATGGGATTAATAACAAGTTGCAGGTATTGTGCTATCACTGTGGCGCGGAGATATTATCTCGAGCACACTCTTTAAGGCCTTTATTATCGCGTGTATCAAATATGAGGCCATTATTGTCACCTAAATCGCTACACTCGAGGCAAAAGTCGACGCGAAATCGCCGATGCCATCGCACTTGAATGTCTGGAATGGCAGGCTCCTCGGGACCTGTTTGCGGCAGTGGCCGTGGATCGGATGACATTGATAATTCGGTTCCTTATTTTGTTCGGATTTAAATTGCAGCTGTTAATTATTTTTTCGAAAGTTAGCTTTTCAAGTAATTTCGTCCTTTCTCCTACTATTCATTTGGTAATATTTACCGTGGTTTATTCACTGGTAATTAATAATTTGAGCTTACGTAACCCATTCGTTATGATGTGTTCGAGGACTTGCCATCTTTACAAGAAATATTCCTGTACACAATAATGAAGCTTAGGGCGGATCAGAAATTAATACATAGTTATTGACTAAGCCGCACGCACTTCAACTTAGTACAACGTTCACTTTATCAAATTTTCATGTCATCTATAACAAAATCTTCCTTTTTTTATCGCTTTCTTCAAAACCAATTTGCTGCCCAATTAATAATGAAAGGACTCAGCACGACCGCAAAATAATACTAAAAATGTTCTCGATGCATTCCTAGTAGGTACAAGTCATGTAATGCAATATAAATTGTATCGCATAACTTATGCATTGTACCGTCAAAAGAAATCCAAATACTTGTACTCTAGATTCATGAGCGTGCATTCAACTCGAGTTCGCTCTATTCCTGTTATCACGGACCTAAAATAAGTAGACGCTGCGGCTCATACAGTACCGAGTGACTTTTTACTCGCCAGGTAAGTGCAGCTGGTTTGTTCACCCGGGTCTTGTGCGAGTGAAAAACTGGTTTATAATGAACCTGTTTGGCGTAGGGCATTCTTTTAATATTAATCAATGTATGCTGTAGTACTTACATTACATTAGCGAGGTATTCACAGCAGCTGGACCGCTGCCGTGGACCAGCGGGCCCACGGCAGCTTCCTCGTACAATGTACATAGCAGCTTCCTATGTAAAATGTACACAGCTCAGCTTCCTCGTCTGTAGAGTGATATAGGAAGTAAACATCGCTCGCTCTTATAACTATTGTACATAATTTTATTGTGCAGAAATATTTACTTCACAAAAAGAATTCTTGAGCGCAGTTCCACGTCAAGGGCGAAATTTTTCATTGTTGAGCTCATTTCCGATGCAGGAACGTCTCCGCAAATTTTCTTCACCAGGCTGTTGGTGACTCACTTAACATGACTTTTACCGACGATTTCTTTGTCTATAAGTTCACTTGTGTGTTCCGTTTTTTGGATGACCTACATTTTTTGCTCCTATATGAGGCTTGATGTTTCTCGTGCCCTCGATGTGTTGAACTGAAATTTTGTTTCAAGCGCACTTATGCATGCAAACAGACAAGCAACATGGTTAATGCTCTAGTTATTCTTACTTTCCTAACATTTTGTGACTGAAAATCTGGTTAAAGAATTAGGAAATTCGTATTTGAAACTTGAGACATTAAATTCCATTCAGATAGACTGATAGAGGAAGTTTCAGGCTGAGTTTGATGGGGGAGTAGGAGGCAAAATGAGAGGGAGACTGCGAAAGAGAATGTAGAGAGTGTTGGGTAGAGTTTTTGTTTCTTCACCGTGCAATGTGCGTGCACCGCAGGGCACGGAGTGAACTGCCTTACTTGTCACTTCGTATCACCGATACTTGGTGCAGACTTAGTGAAGTTGTGCGGTATTATATGTGCCTCCTAGTCGAAACACTGGTACTGTACTGTATTGTACTGGTGTACTTCACTGGAGGCCTAACGTAGTATATTATATTGTACTGGGCTATAGTGTAGACCTATTGTAGGATACTGTACTGTACTGTTCTGTACCTAGGCCAAATCTACTGTGAAATAAACTGTAGTATAGATTATTTTCAGACATGTTGCTGAATTTTGCATGCTTTTTATAGCATTGCTATAGTGTGTTCTGAACTGTCTAAGCTGTGTGTTCCAAGTGCTCTGAACTGTCTAAGCTGTGTGTTCCAAGTGCTCTGAACTGTCTAAGCTGTGTGTTCCATGTGTTCTGAACTGTCTAAGCTGTGTGTTCCAAGTGCTCTGAACTGTCTAAGCTGTGTGTTCCACGTGCTCTGAACTGTCTAAGCTGTGTGTTCCACGTGCTCTGTACTGTCTAAGCTGTGTGTTCCAAGTGCTCTGAACTGTATACGCTGTGTGTTGCAAGTGCTCTGAACTGTCTAAGCTGTGTTTTCAAGTGTTCTGAACTGTTCAAGCTGTGTGTTACAAGTGCACTGAACTGTACAAGCTGTGTATTCCAAGTGCTCTGAACTGTCTAAGCTGTGTTTTCAAGTGTTCTGAACTGTATAAGCTGTGTATTCCAAGTGCTATGAACTGTCTGAGCTGTGTGTTCCTAGTGCTCTGAACTGTATAAGCTGTGTGTTCCAAGTGCTCTGAACTGTATAAGCTGTGTTTTCAAGTGTACTGAACTGTTCAAGCTGTGTGTTACAAGTGCTCTTCACTGTCTGAGCTGTGTGTTCCAAGTGCACTGAACTGTTCACACGAAGCATGTGTTCTCAATAATACTTGACACTTAATTAAAGCATCAAAAGGGACTTCCACTAATTAATTACCTTTCTTGGCCTCTCTAAATCTGTTGTTGGTCGACATAAAAATTAATTAGGCAGGTGACCCCACTGCTCTGATTAAAATTTTATGTTATCACGTTGATATGAGCGGCTGATGAAGGTAAAAAAGCGTAATTTTTAAAGTTCGATTGGCCATGAATTGGGTCCTATAGTGATCGCCGCCTTGTGAGTGCCTTAGTTTATTTAGGCATAGTTATTATAAGTGGGAGATTGAGGTATAGTAATCTGTAATTGTATAGATCGAAGATTATTGCTTCGTGATTGCTGTTTAAGATTGAGACTTCGTTTGTAGACCGTCGACAAATACCATGTTAGTATGGTAAACTGCATGGGGCACATGATTATTCAACGTTGATTAGGCTATCCCGATGGCAGTTCTTGGATTGTGGTTCGCATGTTAGCCATGCATGGTCTCTACTCGTGCATTAGGTTTTCTTGGCCATGTGGGTTGCATATACGGGGACCTTTTACCGATTAATCTAAATATGAGAACCAGATTCTCGTATGTCAGCAACTCGAAAATTGTAGACTGTAGAATAGTTTTAGAGACTCTATCGTCACGCACGATCTAACAATTGATACTGAATTCCACAGATCGTGAACACAGACTTTCGATCGTTTGATGACTCGTCGTAGATCAGTCGATCGCCAGCTGCCTTGCCGAAGGTTCGCTGTTGTCACGTAATCGTAACGGCATCGCGGCCTATTGTTCACGTGTCGCTGTAGCGGCTCCCAATTGGCATGGTGGCTATAAAACGTCAATATACTGGCTTCAGAACTCCATAATGCATTTCCATTCTTCGCTGGATTTACTGTTTCGTATTCTTAGTCGGCCTTCCAAAATTCAGTTTTTTTTGGGGGGGGGGCACTTAGATTCATTGACTTTGACTTGATAGGAGTCGATAATTTTGACTCGCTTTTCAAAGAGAGATGTTTCAATTATTTTTAAACGCTGCTCTTTTGAAGCTAATTTTGAACGGATTTCTTGTGAATTTGGGCATGACCAGCTGTATATAGTAAGTCTTGGAATGCGATCTGCCTACACGTTGCATCTTCACTTATATAAAGTTACCTATTACACACAAATATCGCACGTCGGCGTTACATCTACTACTTTTCTAGACATATTAGTGACTGCGAATTGCTTCATTTAATTTTCTAGGCAGGTGTTTGCCACTGTTTTCATCTGGTTTTCATGTAACCCGTTCCGAGGAAGAAATATCACAAATGTTTTGTGATGGAATACCATACGAGCATTTTCACGGTGACTGATCTGGGCATTTTTAGGTGGGGCCTTTGTGAGCCGCTGTGCGCTGGGAAATGAATGGCTGCCCAGCTGGACTATGACTGGAGTGTCAGTCAAGCGGCACTCCCCTCTCCTGGGAGGCTAGGAGAGGGGAATATGTAAGTGTTTGCAATTTAGTAGCCAATTTACTCGTGGCAATGCAAGAGGAAGCCTTGAGTGAGCGAGCGTTTCAGTGTGATGAAATATTGCCGGGTATAGAGCAGAAAACTTCTCAGAGGACGCATGAGTTTTGGGCGGCAGGGCGACAATGTCTGACAACCACTCTTATGCGAGGTGCGTTTATACCGTGCACCGGCTACATTCTATAACCCCAAAAAATTCCTCACAGGCACGAAAAACGCAAAATTTTACTTCATACCATCTTATTTGGGAATTTTTATTGAATTTATCGGTTAATTGATCGAGGTGCTGTTTTGATCCGCAGAAAAGTTTGGTGTAGTCAGAATGTATTTTTTATGAATAAATATTGACGTGAAATATTCAGGTCGAATTTAAGCACTCATAATCACGTTGTTATTATTAGCTAAAATAATAATCGACTGCCACAAGTGGCTCCATGGTTTTCCTGTTTCAGTAATTGTTTTGGTTGATGTCGTTGTTTTATCACTCAGGAATCTACAGAATAAAAATAGTGTCCCATTTACAGAAAATTACAAAGTGTGTTTAGAGAGGTAAACAATTACACTTTTTATTCCACTATATCAACAAGATTCGCTGAACTGATAAATTGATGGGATCATGTCTCAGCTAACTAACGGTGCGCGATTTAAAGGCCACATTTGAAATATTAAACACTGATCGAGATCTATTGCTGTTCACCATCTCATGCATCTTTACCCTGTTGAGATCACATTATCATTGGCAGAGATCTCGGCTGGATCTGACCCTTCGAACTTTGGCTCTGTGATCCCGACGTTGGACCCTAAGCCCCACCCACCGCCTGCAGGATGAGCGAATGTTTCACGAACTGCAGCGAACAACCACCAGCGGCGAGAAGCAGGCAACAACATCGTGCATCAGCTGGCTCAACTGAGGGTGGATGCGCGATAGTCAGAGGCGGCGATACATCGTGGCCTAGGACTGCTACGTCCGAAACATATATTAAGGTTACTTCGGAAAGGAATCGACTTCATGTTCGTCGCTGTAATGAAGGGTCGAGAATGAGCGCAAAATTCCTTAGAAAAGAACCTATAAGCCTTGCCCTGAACCAATAACAAAAGAACCATTAAGCCCCGCCGATGGAATTATATAGTCAGTAACCGGCCAAGAATGCGCAGCGTATCACAGGAATTAATTTTTCATGATTTCACTACCAAATTTATGTGAAATGTAATTCAAACGTTTTGACTTCTTATGATGTTGAGTGGGTGGAGAATGTTGCAAAAAAATTATTTTTTGAAGTAGGTTCTGTGAAGAATTCATCAAGTTTCGTTTTCCATGGACAGTTATATTTATGCTAAGGAGGCGGAGGCAGCTTGCCTAAATTTTGCTTATCTAATTTAACCGCAGAATTTTCTCGTTGCCAGCCTCAGACTTTCGGTGACAGGCTCAGCTGTAAGGGGATAAATTGGATGAATGCTAGGCCTAATTGGATGGAAATGAGCCAGTAAATTGGCTGCCTATCTTATTCAAAGAATTAGCCATCATTTACTTGTTTCAATTTATAATATGAGTGACATCATTCGTGGATGTCTTGCTCGGCTTGTGGAATGTAACTTTTTTATGAGGAACAAGTAATTAAATTTTCCCTGTCTCTTCAAGATAATATTGATTCTCATCGTTTTTTTTTTTTGGCTTTTGACCAAACGAGAGACTTGATCGAGTTTGTTGATCACAATATGTCAGAAGCCGAAACGGTTTAGATTGATTTTTAACCACCATTTAGATTTATTAACAATGCGATGAACCTCGTTCATTGAATCGATGAATTTCGTTCATCAAAGGCTCTCGTACGGGCCCTTTGTCCTGCGATGGCAGACGTGCCTTCACTGCTCTTTATGCTGCTTATAAACGTGCTCATTTCCCATGTTCTAAGGACAGTAACTTCTGTTACCAGGTCAAGGACAGGAATAACATTGAGATAATTTATCTGTTACCCAATCGTTTGACATCCAGCGGAAAGTTAAGGCCAGATAAGTTTCTAACTTGTACATTGACCAATTACTCTCATATTACCAAATCAATTATACTCCTATTACCGTTCAGAGCACGTTCGGTCAGCGTTGGGGGCGATTAATTGAAGTGTATCAAACATAATCCGTTTATTGAGACCGCTCGATGACTACTATATACTGTAGGCCGATACATATATAGGCCTGTACCTTAGTATCCACAACGAGTTGCTAATCTCCTCAACGTCAGTCATATCGCATCCCTTACTAGCACCTTGACCTACGAAGTTGGACCTCATTTGTAATGTCAAGCAACCCAGCTCATTCGATGATTCCGTAAGAGCCTAATTTATATTTTCTGCAGCCGACGTCTGTATGTTTCGCTGATTTACAATGATGCCATGAAATTTCGGTCTTATGGGATCGCGCTCAAACTTGTAACCTATTCACTTCTGGTGCTGTTTCAGAGACCCTAGCTTATGAATTTTGCTAAATAAAGGTTTCTCTTTCGAATTATCTGCGAAATCTCGCCTGTTCTTAGACCGAAGTTTTCAGCTGAAGTCTTAACGGCAAAATTATTCTGGCCGCCAAGCCTGCCCATAAATGTAACCGCCAAGTTAGTTGTGTTGGCTGCCAAATTTCGCCTAATCCGGCCAACGTGCCGTTGATGATGATAGGTGTAAATTGTTAATCCTTAATCTACATTTTTCTCTAAGGTTATGTCGTTCTAAAATTCTTCGTTCTGTCTCGTACAGTAACATTACGTGTCTTTTATATTTAGCTTTCATTCAGTTTCAAAATTTTTGGGACATATAATTGTTGAATTCCTGCAAACAATTTTTGTCCCTATTTATACCTCTTTTTCGGGGCGTTAATCTCCATTTTTCTTCTTATGTTTTACCGGGACATTCTTTGTCTCGTCCCGTAGTCCCGGTTCATTCCGAGGAAACGATTCCAAGACGCAGGAGTCAAATGCCGATGGGAGTGTATTACATTTGGACCATTCATTTGCACATGGACATTGGACAATTTATTGCATTGAACCAATTTTTATGCATTTGGACCAATTCACGTAAAAACTTATTATAAGTAAGTCCTGGAACTGAGTAACGTGCTTGTCATTAACTGAGACCTGCATTCCGTGTGCGCAGTGCGAGGCGCACCGCAGACCGTGTGGACGGAGGTGGGGGGCCGTGCAGAGCTGCCGTGCCCTGCGCAGCCTGCACTGCGGGGGGACCGCGCTGTGCTGGTGCTGTGGTACCGCGAGAGCCGCACCGAGCCTGTGTACAGGTGAGAGGGACCGCGCTGTGCTGGTGCTGTGGTACCGCGAGAGCCGCACCGAGCCTGTGTACAGGTGAGAGGGACCGCGCTGTGCTGGTGCTGTTGCGTCCAAGTTGATGCTCAACTTCTCGTAAATGTTATCCAATCTGAGTATTAGCCAACAGCCCAATTTCATCATAGATGGCCTAGCCTTTTCATCATAGATGGTAAGCTAAAATCAACTTTTAATAATCAAATTAAAAGTCAAAGTTACATATTATATCTCCTAATGTTTTGGATAATCTATTAACCGTACCTTTCCGGTGAGCGCACAATTGTATGCCATGCAATGTCATCTCCAATACATCTTTATAAGTTTGTTTTTTTCTTACATAATATAACATTACGCCTTAATTTTACATCTAAGAAATCTTAGCTGCGATACTTATTTTCATATTCTCGAACAGGTTTCAATTAAATTTCGACATCATTTCAGGCCCAAATGTTATCATCTACATCTCTTTTCATGATATAAATAAAGATGCGCGGAAATATTTCACGCATAAAATAATAAAATTTCTTGGGATAACTCAATGTTGTTGGATGCTTTTAAATAAACCGGCTCTTTTTCCCACGAGGCGCGCAAATGAATTGAACAAGAACTACTTGTTCCACTTACTTTCATTGAATGGTAATTATTTTTACTGCATTTTGTTGCGTCATTATGCAAATTAATGTGCATTGAATTAGGTGCTGAAGGATACTACATATTACATCAAGTCTCGTTATTGTACTCAGTTTTGATTTCGCGTTTCAAACGTTTCCATATTCTGAGGGTTTCAAAAAATGTAACCTTTTGAAAATAGTCAGCACTATTTTCCACTCCAAGTCCTGGCTTGTACAAAAACAAGGTAGAGTCAATTTAAATTTAATATCAGTGGTATATAGGCTACTGGAAAGTGTCCCGGACGCCTCACAGTGCATCCTGCATTGTAGGAATTAAATGTTGTCAACGGTAATAATGTGCTGATTCTGGATGAGTTTACCCAATAAAATGAGAACCTTAGACACGATGATGGTTTGGAAGGTGATGCGGAAGGTAATGGTTTGGAAGGTAAAGACAAATCTTGGCAGTGGGACGATGGTAATAAAAAATACCGCAGCTTTCCTGCGTCCCCCAGTACAATTTGTTGATGAGGGAAGACATAATAACTGTTCGATTGAAATTGATTGTCGCTAACGAAGAAGGTCATCGTGGATCTTTGAAAAAGTTTGTGATCTGATCAGGGTCAGGGGATAATTTAAGTCTTAGGGATTGATTCACTCACATTTGAAGGCTGAAAGGATAGGCCTTTAGTCGAAAAAAAAAAATTCCCTCCGCGAAATTAGATAGGCTATAAATTTCTGTATATGTTCTTTCTCTGATTTTATCATAGGACGGTTCAAAAAGAATTTATTTGAACCTTTTTTTTCAACTGCACAATGAAGGCTTGGTCATCTGGCTGCTCAAAATTAAGCCGAGGACAACCGTGGCTTTGAGTTTTAATAGTGCAAAGCACATTCAACATCCCTCGCAATCTCTTCAAAACTTGTAGAAATAAATGAAGCAAGGGTGCTAAAAAGATTTGATCAGAATCCTGAACAAACTGTTAGGTCTTTTGAATAAGAATAGGCAAAAGAACCTACGACTTTAAAAAGGAATAATCATTTGCAGCTAAAATAATAATGCCAGTGTTCAATTCATAAATTATATCAACTCATCCAGATTTGGAATAAATTAAAAGTAAGCAATTGTCTGCATTGTTCTTTGTTACGTTTTCATGGTACCTATCCTGAACGATTTCGAAAAAATATTATTCCCATGCTACATTATTATTTAATTAATAAGTGAGAAATTTAAATGTTTGTTGTAAGGCCAGTTGATAATATCTGAAAGTTTCAGCTTATTGGCCACCGTCTCGCATTTTCTCTTTAATTTGCATCCAATAATTGAAAATTTATTAACCGAAATATTTTTCATAACACGTGTGTGGTCAGTGAGATTGATGGGAGAATGGAGGGTGCAGAAGGCCTAAAATACGAGAAATATCTCCTTCAATTAAGGTATCCCTTTTTAATTGCTTTGTCATTGAAGAGACCATTTAAGATTTCCAATTAAAGCCCATTGCAAAAACCTTCGAAAATTAGCTTCAAACTTCATTCAAGCTTTCTTCTTCTGACGGCATATTATTTTTTCGGTCGAAAATATGGAATTATGAGGTTGATCACGTTTTTTTGGCGTTATTTTTGCCATGCATATAAAACTCTTCTAGAGACTGTTATCTCCGTGTACATGAAGGCTCCATTGAATTCCCTGTCGTATTTCTCTTGCTCGTCAAGCTCTGCCTCAGACTCATGCTGAGCTGGGAAATTAGCTCCCAATGAAGAGAATCCATATTTCTTGCCTCCAATTGCATTGACAGTTGAATTAAAGTTCGACTCTTCGTGAGAATGAAGGATCGTCAAATTCTCAAACTGATTTTCGAAGCATTAATAAAAACTGCAATTATTTCTGGTATCTATTTTCCTCACTCCACCCACTGCGAACTAATGATGGTACTATCATCACTTCCATTTATCTTTCTTGTTAAACTAGCAGCGTTCATAACTTCCATGGTTTGATTGTGGTTCCCACCAAGGTTAATCAGCTCTGAAAGATTTTTTCAATCGCTGCTGTACTTGCGGGGACTCGATGTGGATGACCGCATTCTTGACCGTGGCTAATGATAACAAATATTTTTGTTAACTCAATTCTTCGTCATGCTGAAGCTGTTCTTAACAGCTGTCTTCTGACAGCTCCACTTTTGAGTCTTATCCTCTATCATATGTAATTTTTTAATCTACATTGTAAAGTTCACCTCACAACTTTGTTTCAAATTCCACGCCCCAAACGTAATATTGACAATTCCTTTAAGTAATTTGACTTTTGAACAAATAAATATATACACCGGTATGATATGACAGATTTTTCTTGTGTATGCGCGTTTATATGCGTTATACGCAAATGTATATAAACAATTAGGTATTTTTTAAATTTGGTTGAGTTCCAGTGATGCAACACTTTGCTTTGTAATAACCAACATTTATACCACAAAACAACTATTTTCCAAAATAACTTTATTTTTTTAAAATAGCCGTAACCAATTAATTTTTATTAGATTTTTATGAATATAAATTTCATTATTAATTAATAGCACAGTTCAGTTTTTGCTCAACGGTGTTGGTATTTGAGTTTCCGTGCCACGTCTCAGGATCTTTCGGCTCTTCACTTCACTTAAAGAAATGCAAATGAAATCATAGAGGAACTCCAGCTCGGTAATCGGCCTGAGATAAATTTCCCCGGGAATGACCGCGCTAAACGTGCCGACCCTGGAACGCAATCTCGGTGATGATGGAGCGCTCGCCCGCTCGTTAACGCCTCGCTAAATCTTTTGAATCGGTCATTGGAATTGACGTATATTCCCTAGTTCAAATTGTTGTTAAGTACAATTTTACGATACCACTGCCATTAATGTCCCTGTCAGCTCTTCGTCATAACCTGTGAAATAAGAATTTTCTGTAATTGCGCGACTTGATATTTTTCTTGATAGTTGCTTATTTCAATTATCATTTTTAAATAGAAGTAAATGCATGAAATATTTTGATCAACTTTACAATTATTTTTAGTATATATTCCAAATAAACAACCCTGAAAGTTTTTTATGAAAGATTTCAATTTTTTTACGCTGAATATTAAATTTAAATAAGGGGACTTGAGTTCAACATGTCCGGCTTTATAGCTTTTTAGCCCACCTGAAACTGTTTATCGTTCGTTAATTTTGTGATCGAAATTAAACTTGCGGCTGATCAGTGTTTAGAATTTCTTTTAAGCTGACTGCGGTTTACGCTATTGAAGCGGATGGCGATACAGCGTCTCTGAATCAGTCTAGCGATCTAACCCGTGATGTAGAAAAGTTAAAAATGACCCTCTTTTACACGTACTCATCCCCACTCATTAATTACACTCATCTCAGCGCTCCTTAATTTCCAGGGGCCATACTTTCAAAACTCAGGGGCCTAGAGCTAAGTGAACGTAACTACTTACGCTCTATTTTCTTGTCTATGATTGTTGGATTTTGCTTGAAAGGCCGTCAATGATTGGCTGATGAACTTACGATCTCTTAACTTTTTTTGTGTACAGAACATCGGTATCGATCGGTACAGAACATCGGTATCGATCGGTACAGAACATCGGTATCGATCGGTTCAGAACATCGGTATCGATCGGTAATATATCGGTATTAGTAGAACATCGTTATCGTCACTCTTAATCCCACGATAAGTCGTGATATCGACCAGTACGTTACACGGGCCACAACACAAAGCATTAACACGAACCGTTTATGATGCGCAGCTACGACGCGCGCAACAACAACTTCGGGGACGGCGAGCGCTGGTTCGACGAGACGGTGCTGGGGCGGCGGGCGTTCTTCAAGGCCCTGGCGCCCGTGCCCGTGCTGAGCATCGAGCCCGTGGCCATGGACGACCACGGGGACTTTTCGTGTCGCGTCGAGTATGTCAAGTCCCCCACCACCACCGCCGCCTTCACACTCTTCGTCATCGGTAAGACAATTGCTAATCGATATGTTGCCTTACATTTTTGTTGTTTTGTTCCTAACTTTCCTAAACTGTTTGTGAACAAAACCTGAAAAGTGTGGTCTCATTTGTTCCCTGTTGTGCAAGATGTATTCATTAGAGATATAATATCTTACATATGGAATAAAATTTTTTACAATGTATAGAATTTGCAGGAATAATAAGCATGTAATGTGAACGCTGTCTTTATCTTACCCAAAACTTGAGGGTATACTTATGCGCACTCGATAGGAAATGAACTCTAAAAGTCTGAAAGCCTTGAAAAGTACATTTTTTTAATAAAGATGTTTCCACTTTTCCCTTGCGTCTTTTTTGCTCAGTCGTAGTCGCCGCCTGACTGAGTCATGGTCATACTTTCTGAATGACTGAGTGAATCATACTCATAGTCAGTCGCAGCGTGACTGAGTCAAAGTCTTAGTTGCCGCATGACTGAGTCGAAGTCTTAGTTTCCGTTTGACTGAGTCATAGTTGCCGTGTGACTGAGAGGAGCTCATCAGAATTCATCAGAACAAAGTCGCCGAACAGTATTCTTGAATCGGAAACAAAACTAGTTTTTTTTTTGTGGCAGCGCGGTTAAGCACCGCAAATTAAAAGCAGCTAGCAGAGATATAATTTTTCTGTCTTACCTGAGTGATGATTAGCGCACTGTTCACCTAATATTCACAGGTGCGAGGCTTCCGTCCTTGACTTACTTGCGTTTACTTTCATACCTTCTGCACTTCCTTATCATAAATCCTCCCTCATAATTGGCAGGCATATGTTCGCATGGGTTCTTAGCTCGCCAGTTAACCTCGAATTTAATAAAAAAAACTGTTAAAACGCAAATTTCTTCATTAAATTGATAAATCTGAGCAAACGCTCGACTTAGCGGCGATCAAACGGCGGCTGCAGCCGCTGCGCATCGAGATTGAGTGATAGTCTTCCGCGCCATACCAGCGCTTGTTTTTTTCTGAAACAGTTTTTTCTCAACATTTTACAGACTATGATATCTTCACTGAAATTTTCAATGTATGAAACCTTATAAAAAATTATTCTGGAGAGTGATTGGAAATTAAACAGGTATGCAACCGTACGCTTCTGTCTTGCACAAAATTGAAGTGCTACAAATTAATGGTTATAGCAGCCACAGATGCGTTTTGTGATGCTAAGTTAAAGTAGTAAGACGTTTAAAAACATCAGCAAGTCTTTACCATACGATACTCCAGTTTTTACATCATTAAAGACTCTTCGTGCCATTCTGGGCCTCTAATGGACTAAATTCCTTATCAGACTCGAGAGCAAGTCGAGTAAAAACCTGCACCAGCATATCAAACTGCAGCATCCTGATTCTTCTTTTCAAACACATTTTTTAGGTGAAGTGCATTTGATATTGCCTAAGGGATCAAATGAACTACGTTATAATACTCAATGAATAAGGAAACCTGTAAAATATTTTTTTTGGCGGTATTATTTCAGTAAAATGTAAAGAATCTACACTCAGTTTATGCTTGGCGGTAAAAAACTGCCTCACCCTTTAAGTCTTGAAAGTTTTATGGATGAGCCTTTCTGTCGGAAAAAGAACATTTCTAGAATTCAACACGTGTCATCTTTTACGAGCATTTCGTTCGAAACTTTTCTCAGATGACTCGCTGTTTCAATACGCACTTTACATCGACTCTGGCAATCTGCAGTTAACTGATTCATCGGAGATCTCCAATCAGCAAAAAAGTTTCTAGCCGTCGCATTGATCGAGGGCTTCGCGCACTCGCTCGGGCGCGCGCGGCGACGCGCGACGCCCGATGACAACTTAACGCGCTCAGGCGCTCGTAAAACATAATTGGATTTGCGATCCTGCAATCTCCATTGCCGACGATCGGGAACTTTGGCATCAAACTACCGAAACTTGAAAATGTGATGAGCATACGAACTTCAGTGGCATTAAATCGGCATATTTTGTGAGAAGGAACTTCAATTCCCTAACGCTTCATTATTTCCGATGTTATTCTCGTTTACCCAAGAGATAAAATATTATAATGATAAATCACTTGTTTTGCTTTAGATGAAATTTCTCAGCAGCATTTGTTTTCTTGATGAATAATGAACAGCGTTAATCCTCATGATTCCTGGAGTCATGAGCCGCATCATTATTAACCAAAATACCTTCATTCCAGCGCACAAAAAAACACACGGATAAGTGGTTACGGAACCGGAGCTTGATTCCTCAAACATTTGACTAGGTCATTACGAAACTTTTTATTAGGCCCCTCATAACTTGCTGCAATAACTCCATCGTACGACTCCCTCCTCCAGTGCCCCCCGGTCCCCCCACCATCACATGGAGCGGCCAGCCCGTGGTGGAGGCCGTAGGTCCTCTACAGGAGGGCCAACATGCGGAGCTCGTGTGTACGTCGGTGGGTGGCCGCCCCCCGCCCTCCGTCACCTGGTGGAAGGGGGACAAGAAGATAGGGGCTAGGGAGGAGGTGGGGGTGTCTGGTGGAGGTGTCATGGAGATCTCTTCGAAGATCCGCGTGTTCGGTGGAAGAGATCTCGCCTTCGTGCCGCTGAAGTGCAAGGCGCAGATCCACCCTCGCGGCGTCATCACCATCCCTCCACGCATTGCGTCCGTTACACTCAACGTCACGCGTGAGTCAATGCGTTATACCGTCACTTGAGCCTTCATATTTTAACCCATGGATAACCCTGATGTCACGAATGTTGTTTACTTGTTGGTTCTTATCCTGTGTGAAGTCATTTCAAGAAATAAACTAATGCGTACGGTATATGGTTATATGGGCTTGATCGAGATTGCCTGTGATGGCGCGCAGTCTTTTGGAAATTATTACAATCGGTGTTATCACCTATAGTATCTTTAATTATTGTTTTGAACAAAGATATAATAAGTAAGCCATATATTTCCTAAACATAGTTTTTATTTAACTAGCAGTAAAATATGTACAGACGCTCACAACTCTCATTTACTGCAACTCTCACATTGATAAATAATCATTGCTCATTTCCCTCCCCCCAGTTCCCCCCCTGCAGGTGGAGATCAGGGGGGGCGAGCACCCCGCCAACGAGGGGTCGTCGGTGCGGCTGGTGTGCGTCACGTCGGGGTCACATCCCCCCGCCGTGGTCACGTGGTGGAAGGGGGGCAGCCTCATCACCAGCGTCACGCACACCGTTAGTAACTCCTCACACTCTGTTACAATTGTTACAAGTTTGCCATTATGATTATTATAATGTCCATTTGACATGCAGCAACAATGTGAATTTTGGTCACGCACACCGTTAATAACTCCATTACGTTTATAAGTTTGCCATTATGATTATTTAAGGCAGGGTGGCCCAGTGGTTAAAGTTCAGAGAGTACCAAGATTGGAGCAGAGAGGTGCGGGTTCGATCCCAGCTCTGTGCGCCAGTTTCTGGTCAGAATCGGCGAGGAGGCCGGGCGGTTAAGCACAGCAGAATTGTAGCAGTGAGTTGCGAGTTCGAGACCGCAAAATGCTGCGAATGTTCTGCGATGTTATAAGAATCGGCGACAGGCCTACGGCCTAATAAACGCTGAAACCGCTATTATATATATTATATTATATATTATTATAGCACTTTACATGCACCAGCAATACAAATTTTGGAAACCTATTATCTGGTTTATCATCAGGTTGAATGCATTTTATATGAATATAAAAGCTCAAAATGAATTTCAAAGAGAGCGTGTGAATCTGTTTTAATGTTCATTTGTAAGTTAAATGCTAAATTAATCATATCGAGGTACATGTTAGAAGAAAACTTGAGACGTATATCGTTAGAAAGCAAGAATGTCATTTGCTACAGCACTTAATTATAATGCATTATTAAGCGCTATATTATTATATATAATGCATTATTAAGGAAGGAAATGTTAAAAATTAAAGGGCCATATTAAGGCTAAATATGAAATTAGTCTCAATGACAGTGAGTCGAATAAGCCATTTAATGATTCTTGACAACGAAGTTGATAGTATAGAAAAATGCCATCGCATCGAAGAATGCGATGGCATTTTTCCAACAATTGAAATACAAGACAAAATGTCTAACGCAAAGCTCTGAAATTATCACAAATGTATGCAGCAGTAGCAAGCAAAATAGAGTCGTTCAAGTTATGACCGACCTACGTACGATCTATCAAGTTATGATTTTTCAAGTTATGAGCGACCTGAACCGATCATTTAGGCGATCAAGTCAAAACATTTATAATAAGTCTCTAGGATAATTAGGTCCAGGGTACACCCTGCATCGTGGTCACTTGCCCAACGCTGACGTGTGACGCTTGTGAGGAAATGATGTCCCTGTAGCTCGGACGTTGCCAGGCTGAAGGTGGACTGTACATTATAGTTAATCCACGCCTTCTTTGCATTTCGTGCAGAACTCGCACGCGCAGTTGTTTTTAGTTGACCGACTATGTATTTTTTCTTTTTAAATAGTAAATTAATACACAATGAAATTTCTGTGATCTCGTACAAGATAAACAAAATAAATATTTAATGGGTGGGTAACTAGCAAACACTGCCCAATCGAATCTGAAACCTTATATTATGAATCTCTTTTTATCATTATATTATTATTGTTATTAATCTCGTACAAATCTCTCTCGATTTATGCAAGCTGTATTCAATTCTATTGTATCGAGAACGTTCTTTGATATAAGAAGCACGGGAAAGAATGTGTATATATGAGGTGTCGCAGCACACAACATATGCTGGCTATAACACATCGCTACAAATGCATCAACGACGCCTGTTTTCCCCATACGGTAGCACGGACGAGGCCAGTTCATTGTCTCTTCCTGCTGCTGATCATGTCTCGCAAAACGCCTACCTGGGCTCATCCATCTTCGCCCTGGAGTTACATAACCGTCAGCCCATTTGTTGCTGTCATCAGACTAGCAATGAAGCGATTTTTGTGGCCCTCTTTCTATATGGAGCTCACTTGCGTGCCCCGTAAAGCCGGCGCTTCAAGTATTCTCATATCGAGAATTTTTTCGCATTGCCGTGAATGACATGAAAGATGCGAGAAGCGGCGCAATGTAGCGCCTGGGCGCTGAGCGAGAAATGATGTCGAGGCGGGCGCACGTGAGCTGAAATATTGTACAGCGATTCTGTCGGCGTCTGAACAATCGGCACTGTTATATTCTTTTATGTTATGGTTCCTATGCTGTTCATATGGAATACAATTTATGTAATAACACTACAACTTCATCATCATCCATCTAAAGGCCAGTTAAAATGAACCATGTTTTCATACAACATTATTTAATGAAAGATTCATTCGCAGTCTTATTTGCGCTTCTCACAGAGAGTGCAGATTATGCCGAGCTTAGGAGTAATTGAGATCATATTTTCATGGGCTTAACTCCAATTTAAACTTGTACCAATTAAATTTGACACTCTCAGACACGCTCAGACATATACTGATGATACATTTTTGTCAAACTTGATGAAAGGTCTCTGGAAATATCTGGCAACAAGCGTGGCTTAACCATCATAATAATGTTAACTGCTGCGAGGCTTAACCATCGTGTCAGTGGCGACAAGCGTGGCAGGCTGCGAGGATGAAATAATCGTATTTCGTGCGACCATTCTTCCTTGTTATCGGGTGATTCACGAAAACTTCCTGATTTTAAAGTAAAAAAAAAAACAAAGATATCACTGCAATATGAATATCATTAAAAAAAAACAAAATATGAATTTTTGTTTCATTTAGTTTTGAAGATCACCTTGGACAAATGATGGCTTTATTGTCAAAAAGTCCAATCCAACTCGGGGGATCAGGCCGGCCAAAGAAGATCACCTCACAAGGAGATGAGGCGCTCCGCTAAATGCTGTCTCAGAAGATCCATTGAATATCCGCTGCGTGGGCTATGGCACCATCCTGTTAGAACCAGACGTCCCTGGCATTCATTCACATGCATTTCGGCGAGCAATAAAATCGTTTTTGATGAGTTCTTGTGCCTCAGACAATTTGCAGGAATGAAATTTCAGTTATTTGTAATAAGCTCGTACCGCACTGCTCTTCGAAATCCACAGAATAGCAGCGTGTTTACGTGCTGAACGGAATGGCGAACGCAGAAACGCCTCTAATTCTCTCTACGTTTTCGGGTCTTGTGACAGTCAGCTGACCACCAGACCCTCTTACATTCACATTTCCACTTGCCCTATATATGTGGTCACCCACGTAACAATCGATTTTCGATCCGGAACCCCACCTCTAGGAAGAATATACGGAACCGAGTACAGAATGCTCGTTGAGTAGCGATAATGGAACCGCCATTAGAAACGCACGCTGCTCACTTGTCCTATGCATAATGGCAACTGACTAGACGGGACACAAAACTTAATAACATTGCCTTTCAAATGAAAAACTTTTTGTTCTTTTCCTACAACATCTGGTAGCTTGGCGCGAAATACAAAGCAGGAAGTTTGCGTGAATCACCCTGTATTAGCTTGTCGCTCGCGTGCGTCCCGGCATTCGTAAAGCTTAACGTTTTCGAAATAAGTCTCGGAGGCTCGGATATTAACTTTTTACGACCTCATATTCGCAATAATTACAATACGAGCGAAAAAGCTAGGCAGCCTAAATTGGTTCACACTACTTCTTTTCCCCTAAATATATTCTTTATTCAAAATTACACACCCATACACACCCAGTACACAAGTAATCAAGAAAATTGCCTCTGAAACATTTATAGGCTAAGATCTCTTTCCTAGTGCAGCTTTCTGCAATTTATGCCGAAAACATTTAAAACTCGCAAAGGAAAATATATTTTCGACTTGCATATAAAAAATGACTTGACTTGAAAATTATGTAAACTATATCGTTTCTAATTAATGGTGCGAGTGAAAAGCTGAATGCTTGAAGCCAACAAAATATTGATCCTGCAAAATCAAAACGTTATGCGGCTTTATCATTGTGATTATAATTAATGTAATTCTAAAATAGATTTTCAATTAAGAGCTACTGCGAACCATAAATATTTCAGTCTTTAGCAATAATATTCTGGATTCCTTCTTTTTTCCCTCTGAATTTAGCTTTGAGTCAATTTTGCAGTTTATTCAGTGTTATCATGCCTGCGTTCAACAATTGCGGGTCGGCGACCACGACTATAATTAGGAGAGAACACGAGAAGCTGACAATGTTTCCCGAACTATTTTTTTACAATTTATACATAACTATAATTTTTTTAGTTCTAACCTGCTGCATGCAAACTCGGCCTAAATTTAATTCTTAAAAATAAAGGACAAATAGATTGGCTGGCATTGTTCGATCCTTTAGTTAAGATCAACATGCACTACGTACAACTCGCACTCTCATCGGTTCCATTGCGTCAGCGATATGCAAGGAAGGAAAACTTAGCCCTGAAACAAAATAATCTCCTTTTTTTCAGGTGGTACCTTTATTGCTGAATGATTTTGGTTGCGCTGAAATTTGTGTCTATTTACAACGGACAGATCAGGGACAAACTCACATTGATGTACGGATGGACGAAACTACTAAAATCCAAGACACAAATCCCGTTCCCACGAGACAAAGTTTGAGCCAAGAATTCTTCAGATCGTCTTCTGGCAACAAAGTTTTACTTAAACCTGGGCGTCTCTCGAGATCCGCAATTAGTGCGGAATGAGAGACTTTATTTCTTACAATCCTTAGCCTGTGTCGGACAACGGACTCGATTTTTCTCCTCTAGGTCCATTTTTATATCATTAGAGTGACTTGTTGTGCGATGGTACACTAAATTACATTATTAGCTCACTTTATGATTTCAAGTGCCCGAATTGCCTCAAAATTATTTGGACTCATTCTTCCATATTATATGCACAAGGACATATAATAAAATTAAATCCTTCATCCGAACATAGCCCCAGGAATTTGATGCAACTTTCTTCACCTCATTATCAGTAGCTGGCCTACCGAAGAGGGTTTTGTTTTAGAGTTTACAGGCTCGTACATTTGCAAGGATAAGCTCTTTAAATCAACCGTAATAACAATTTAGAAATTTCAATAGAATGATCCGAAAAAATTATCTTCTTTCTTGTCCGTTTTCTGTCAACCTGTAGATGGCTGACGGGGGCAACGTGACGTCAGCAGCCGTGGTTCTGTCTGTGACGAGCGAGGAGGACGGGACAGTCGTCACCTGTCAGTCCAAGAATCCCGCGTTACCCTCACCAGCCCTCACCGACTCCCTCACCCTCAGCGTCTTGTGTGAGTATTACAATTTCCGACTAAACGAAGCTCAACCTTCATTACTCTCGGGTCGTATCAGCGTCGCAATTGATTGCCTGTTGGTTCACTACGGCGTCAATCAATTTATTATTCCTAATCATATTAACTATTGATCAATTTCTTAATCCTAATCATATAAACTATTAATAAATTTCTTATTCCTAATTATACTAACCATTCTCGCTGCGCAATGCCAATGAGAGTTCCTTATCTCACCTTCATAAGCTCCCACTGTGTATCAAGTGGCGGGGATCGTTGTAAGTTTTATGTGTGCCATCGAGTCATACTGCGCGAGCCATGCGCTTGCTCGAATGCATTTTCGCGAATATCAAGTGAAATGCCATATACATTGAGTTTACTTAGCATGTAAAACGTTAAATAATAAGAGTTGCAGTTAATATAATTAATCAATCACTCGTGCTTGTCCAAACAAGGTTTAAACAATTATTAGAAAAATTTCCTCGATGAAAAATATCCTCCACGTTGAATATTTTGATAAATCGTTCCAAGAAATTCTTGAATTCTTTGGAATTGAATTTATTGTGCCACCATTTACCTGATTGCTTCATAAACTTCAGCGCGTCGGTAATCACTTTTGTGGGATCATTAATTATTTTTAATTGCTAATTGGTAGTTCGGTGCAATTATTTTCCCGATAATGATGTGCTCTTGCCGTCATCTCACAATAAATATTGTGTGACTATTATCCCCGCAGCGAGCGTTAATTGCTGTTGATTTAATATTTCTGAACGACCGGTGCATTGTTTTAAGCTGGTTAAATTGCTTATAATTTTTACCAGAATCCTAGCATATCTGCACTTGTTTTTCTAGCAAGGAAGTAATTTTAGACCAATTCTCAAACAGTTGAAGTTACGCTTGACCAAATTCAAACATTAATGTTTAACAACTCGTTCAATTTGGATCTGCGAAATGAACATCAGAATCGTAGGAGGAAACAGCTGTGTAATTAAGCATTGGCTTGTTTATTCATCAGATTTTTGGGATCCTCGCTGGAGACAAGGCTTTGTTGAATGGGACAAATATGCAGGTTTTGATTATACGCTTCTTAGCTCTCTTGCTGCATGCTCTGGAATTACAGAAACTCAAACTTTCATCCGGAAACAACATATAATTTACCAACTGCACTCCATGGGGTAATAGAAGTGTTCACCACTTGTTTGATGTTACCGAATACTGGCAGGAGTTTTAATGAAGCCAGGCAGATTATTTCGCTGCACACTCGCTCCTAATTGCACCGGACCATTGGTCTCATTTTGCAGCTCAGGTAATGAGAGCGCCCAAACAAAGACTGAAACTCGGCGCTGATGGCTCTCCAGCAACCCGGATTCCATCAGATGTGCGTTAGGCTTGCAATTCCCGCTTAAGAGAAGCACTACATTCACCTTTATGCCCGCCCCTGCCCAAATCTGCCCCGTTACTGGGCATTATTGGAAGCCATATGCTGGGCATCTTCGAGGCGTCGATAAAGGGTGTTATCTCTCGGCAATTTGAATGGAAACATCACCTGCAGGCTCGCTTGGCGGCAAGTGCTTGCACTCTCTGCGTTTATTAAATTGTAGGTTCCAGTCAGGATTTTATTGTACAGCTTCTCTAATTGTGTGTAGGTATTTTATCAACATGAATGAAATAGAAATTAAATTACATGCCGGGCAAGGCGCGGGCGAAACGTTATTAATATGTTGACAAATTAAATTCAAAGTGCGTTCCACTCAGGACAACTAAAATAAGATTCTATGCTTAAATATTCATAGATGAGTATACAAATATAAATTTATATTTTTGAATTTATGTACTTACGATATATGCAGCAATTTACATTATCTAAATATGATTGCATTACCCACTCTATACAAGGAACTTATCAACTATAAAATTATAAAAATGTACATATTTTCCAGCCTAATTTGCTGGTCTCTGAATTACACATTTATTCCAGTGAAAATTCATTAGATACTTCAGGATGAAAAACTTTTCTCGAATGATATAATTTCGAAGAAACCTTCAATAGAGTACCTACTATCCATAATTTTATACAAAATTTCTTTCACGTTGAAAATAGATGAAGTTTCTGGACACTGACTTGATACTCTTTAATATTTTTTTATCTACCTTGCGATTCAATGTTAAGCTATCATTTATGATCGTTGCGATTTAATCTATCATTTTTCATTGCCTCGATGACTCAAAAGAATCTTGCTTAATTTTCACGCACCCACTTTTTAAAAAAATCCGGAGGTATATCTTTTCGTTGCACCGCTTATTTGGAGACCGAACGACATCTCAATAAACGTAAGTTGACGAACACAAATGCATCGTTGGCACTTGTCTGGCTTCAGCTGCGACTGGAACAATGCGTGGTAGCGAAATCAATTGGATTTCAATCACGAAGGTAAATAATCTAGCATTATTGAGGCTTGAGTGTGTCGTGGCGGCGCTCGCTGCGCCGGAACAAGTCCTCACTCTTGGTCCCGCGCTCCGTCTCGTGACCGCTCCTACATGAGGTCCGTGACGGTCGATGTGACCTTGCAGGCGAGCTAATTAATGGCCTGCCTCGGTTCACGTCAGAGTTTGTAGGCACGTCTGTACAGTGTACAGGTAAATGTATTTTACATTACATGCAGCGCGGCAGTTTAATTCGAATTATGGCAGACAGAGCTTGCATTTGTGTTGTAACGTTTGATGATGACAAGGCACCGAAGACCCATCATATCACTTCATTACTGCGGTGCTGGGAGCTTTCTTACACTGTATTCCTTACATGTTCGCGTAAAAGATTGTGTGCGAAATTACTCTGTAATCGCTACAGTGAATGTTCGCCTGGCTTACCTGTAGCCTCACGAAAGTTCCATCAGCCCCACCAGCACTGCCGTGAAAGTTCCTTCTCCACTCAATCTTTCCACCATGAAAGTTCCATCAGCCCCACCATCACTGCCGTGAAAGTTCCATCAACCCCCACCATCACTGCCGTGAAAGTTCCTTCCCCTCTCACTCTTTCTGTTACGAAACTTCCATCAGCCCCTACCATCACTGCCGTGAAAGTTCCTTTACCTCTCACTCTTTCTACCATGAAAGTTCCATCAACCCCCACCATCACTGCCGTGAAAGTTCCTTCACCTATCACTCTTACTGCCATGAAAGTTCCATCAACCCCCACCATCACTGCCGTGAAAGTTCCTTCACCTATCACTCTTTCTACCATGAAAGTTCCATCAGCCCCCACCATCACTACCGTGAAAGTTCCTCTACCTCTCACTCTTACTGCCATGAAAGTTCCATCAGCCCCACCATCACTGCCGTGAAAGTTCCTTCACCACTCACTCTTTCCACCATGAAAGTTCCATCAGTCTTCACCATCACTACCGTGAAAGTTCCTTAACCTCTCATTTTTACTGCCACTGCCATGAAAGTTCCATCATGGAGTCCGTGAAAGTCACCCCTCACCGCTCCCCTCGCTTCTCCCTCAGACGAGCCTCGCGTGGAGCTGCAGGCGCGGGACTCGGTGACGCAGCTCAAGGAGGGCGAGTCTGCAGAGCTGCTCTGCAGGGTCCGTGCCAACCCTCCCGCCCACCTCTACGCTTGGTACCTCAACGTCAGTGTCGAAAATAATATCTATTCTCATGATGTTGTCAGTAGCTTCAGTTGTATCCCTCAAAGTCGTTACCTAGCAACCTAAACGCTGGGCAATCGTAAAATTGTAGAAGACTCAATGCTCATTCATTAAAAGCTATCAAACTTCTCCTGTTTAAACCTTTATTGGGCATAGATAAAATCAGGATCTCATCTGGACTATACATCGGTTAGTTATTAAGTGTGAAGCGCTAGTAGGGAAAAAAGACCAAAGTATTAAATCTTGAATTGTCCCATAGCTTCTTAGTAACGTCTTATGGAAAAAAATATAACTCAGCACTCACTGCAGTGAGTGACAGAGAGCGCATTTTCTCGTCGACGAAAACTTGAGGTCACGGACGGACGGACAGACAGACAGACGGACATGGCGAGCACAATAGTGCATTTTTCCATAAATGAGAAAATGCGCTGAAAACAGTGACTGCACGAAAAATAAACATCTAATTCAACCAATCAATGGAATAATGTGACTCAAAAAATTTAAGCCTTAACGTTCTATTCCACATTTCCAATAATAATGCCAACTTTGTTGCATACATTTCTATGGTGAACTTTTAATTAGTATCATCCATTGAAGAGTTGCTTTTGCAGCACTCAGCGGCTGAAAGCTAGTTATGCTCTTGATTTTTAGCGCATTTTCTCATATATGGAAAAAAGGTGCTATTGTGCTCGTCATGTCCGTTCGTCCGTCTATCTGTCTGTCCGTCTGTTCGTGACTTCACGTTTTCGTCGACGAGAAAATACGTTATCTGTCACTCGCTGCAGTGAGTACTGAGTTAAATTTTTTTGTGATTATACACTGTACCCTGAGGGTTGAAACGACTGCACGACTCGAGTAATAAGGATTTTAGGCTACGTTTGAGTAGTTTGAAGTTTTGAGAACAGTTTCATTTCCATAAGATTTGACTGGTTGACAATTTTATGGTGCTATTCTTATCTTAAATCGGAATTTGCATTCCAGTGAAAAATTAACGGTCTTAATGAAATTAATTGAGCATAATTAATCGAATAATAATTTAACCATTTATCGGCCTTAATTAATTAATTAACGGTATTAATTAATCAATTTCTATGTTTTCTTTTAAGTGTCATTATACCTGAATGAGCACACGTCATTTTATTATTTTTTTCATTTAGACATTGTTTTTATTCCGTGAGTAGATTACCAATAAACTTACCCATTGAACCTGCAAATTATTTCTGGATACCACCATCCCTTCGGACGATATATGTATATAAATTAATTTATGCGATAGATAAATCAATAACGATACGTCAGTAAATAAATTGACCTGAATAAGCAAACACGGCTATCCCTCTTTGAATGAATCCCAGGTATAATCATTAATTGAAGACGTCGTGATAGACTTTACTCGACAACACATAAACTCAAAGCGAGAATTTTTCCAACAACAATTTGTATTGAACAAACGAGAAGGTGCTCGCCTATAATGAGATGAATCCTTGCATGTGTGTCAGGGAGCGGCCGTGGTGCAGGACTCAGTGACGGTGGTGAGGGCGGGACGGCTGAGCCTGCCGTCTGTACGGCCGCACCAGGCAGGCCGCTACACCTGCGAGGCCACCAACATCATCGGCGCCACCACCAGCAACGCCTTGCACATCACAGTCCTGCGTGAGTGATGTGCTCTACTTCACTCAAGTGCGTGTCATAATGTACGAAAATTATAGGTACGGTTTACTAATGTACGGCTAGTGAACGTCGTCGAATGGTGGTGGTGGTGATGCGATAGCATTATAAAATTATAAAATGTGGGAATGAGGATGGTGAATATTATTATAGAATATTTGAGTGTGTCGGGAGACTCTCGTGCTGTCATGCCCTGGTTTCATGTTAAGCTAAGGTTATGCTCAACTTATCATGCTTCGGCCAACATACACCGGGGAAGTTATTTTGTTATTTGAGTTTAAGCCTATTGGACCAGATAGCTTTTAGCGGAATACATTTACAGACCTCTCAGAGACCAACGGTCAGTGTTGAGTTTTGCGGCAAAATCTGCCCTGTCAACATCGATGAATGTGGCTTGGCAATTTTGGGCAATATGCAGTATTTTTATTTCTAATAGTGCGTATAGTTGAATGTAAAGAAATTAAGTTATGTATTGTTCAAGAGCGGCGTCTGTGGAGTCACGTACTAGTTTGTTGTTGTCTTGGTAGACGTAAATCAAAACTTGCTGTAGGCTTTATGGGGACTTAAACGTATGCGCAAATTGCGCATTGAATTTTTTTTGTTAGTAATCTATTTGCTGTGTAGTGCGATTTGATCAATCGCATGGCATTGAATGCGTGTTGACAGAAATCGTGGTAGTGATCAGAGTGTGATGAATGGTCACATTCTGTGTGGGTTTTGTAATTAAATATTATTAACGTGCGGTTATATCGATGAACGAGTAAATTTTTAGGTTGATGATGTTTAGGTCTTCAAAGGATTAAATGTCAGTCAATGTGAATTATCTGGTATTGCTGGCTTGTTGATTATGTTGTTTTGGGATTTGCCGGAAACACATCTATAGGTACTTCCCTGATATCTCATAATACGATCCGATATCTACGATATTTCATTATACGAGACATTATATAAGACATACGAGACATGTAATTGATCATTGGAACATTTACTCATTTCATCCTTTACAAATTTAACCTAACCTAACATACACAGGTACTGATGCTTTCAAATGCACTTTATGTAATGATAAAATTTTATGGTAGCTGCTATTATGATTAAATGTCCCAATGATAAACTGCTATAGTGTTGAAATGTCTCGTATGATGAAGTGTCTCGCTGACCATGAAGGTGTTGTGAACATAGGAGTCCCTGAGGTTGAATGCTCTGCTGAGAGTAAACCTAGGCTAGTAAACCTTATCTAGTTGTTTTGAACCGAAATTTTATACGCTGTTGTTGCAATAATTCGTGTGTTGTTGGCCGCTACAGACAAGCCTCGCTGCGCCAAGGGCTTCCAGTCGCGCAGTTTTGACCCGAAATTTTATGCTCTGTTGTTGTAATAATTCGTGTGGTGTTGCCGCTACAGACAAGCCGCGCTGTGCTAAGGGCTTCCAGTCGCGCAGTGAGCGCGTGGCGCGCGGTGACACCGTACGGGTAACATGTCGCGTGGACGCCTCGCCCGCCACCAGCCTCGCCTACACCTGGACCCGCCTCACCGACGACGGCCGAGAGACGCTCCTGCCCTACATGGTCAGTGCTGCGGGGTGACTGCGATAACTCGGGGGCCGTTTTGCGGTTGACATCATTGTAGGTCTTATATAGATCTGTGTGTTAACCATGGAGTCTAATGTTTATTGATTGGATTCCTACTTATAAAGCATATTGTATTACCTTGTTTAACTTGTTTTGTTTGCTATTGCGAAGCAGTGCATGTTGCTTCGGTAGCGAATGACGTGTTTCATGCGATTATTTATGAAAACATCGATGTTTGCAAAACAATTTTAGAACTATGCATATATAAGTTAATACGCGATGGCCTTGAATTCGTCCATGTAATAAATCAACAACATCATAACATTAGTTAAGTGAAGTATCTGCCATAGAAGTGCGTCCTTTAAAACATCTTTCACGCTCCAACATGGAGTGGGGAAGTCAAGTCCCGCATGCCTGCTAGTCTCTCCCCTTCCTTCTTTCTCCTTTCTCCTCTTTACGTTCACACTCTCCCAACAAATAGAAATTAATACAATAAATTTATTGTGTTTCATCCAATCTTTATTTTGTTCTCGAGATTTTGCCGTTTTTTGCATCGAAGGGTGGACCATTTTATTTATAATTCCTCCGTGCTATTTCAACTACTGAATGCCATACGTTTTGATCTTCTATTAAGTTATCTCATTCCTCTTGTCAGTTTTTAATTACGTATTCTTATGTAAGTCAATTCTTCTGATAATTTGAGAACAATCCGTAACCAGGAAGCCATCCACGAACTGCGCGCGAGCTTGAATGTTATTTTTCAGGGAACAATTCATTCCCAATGGATAAAACAAATTTGTCATTTCGAAAGAAGTTTGAATGAACAAATGAAATTCGCACTTCGCGAATAAAGCGAAACTTATGTGAAAAAATGAATTTAAATTGCCCTAAAGATTATCCAATATGAGTGCGCTGTGATTTAATTAAAAATACGATAGAATCATACACAAACTGTGCGATCTAAATGAACATCTTTCATTTGCATCTTAAGTGTCGAATTCTGTATCAAAGAAATTAGTATGTCTTAAGTGCGAAATTCGGGGAATTGTAATTAGTTCCATCATCCGTGTGTTTAGAAATTCGTTGTCTTTATAGTACATTAATTTCGAAGCGATACGAGTTATTGATCTATTTATTTAAACACTGACCTTCTGAAGATTATTCAACAAACTCATGGGGATTACGAGCTTAATCATTACCTCAAAGAACTCTAATTGCACGTTATAAGGAAATTACAGCTCGAATACTTTGAGGCTAACCGAACAAACTAATAGCTAAATTAGCTTACTATTTTTAGTATACATAATAATAGGAAATAATGAAATGGGAAAAATTACCAATATAGCGCTCAAGACATGTAAAAAAATTAATTAAGCTGTTATATTCATGGAGTAGGAAAGTATTGGGGCTAGACAGCGTCCCATAGAAATAGAGAAAACTAGGGAATGGACATCTGCGGAGGTATTTTGGAAAACCGCTGGTAGAAAAAGAGTTTCGAGCAGGAAAGAAACAATCGACTACACCTGAGCTGCTGTAGTTAACTTGATTTTGAGCAGTATCAGCCAATATGATTAAGACAATACCAGCCACGAAGGTTGTGAGTCAATTTAAGAAGTGACGTGTAGAGATGAACGGAAGACGCGTGCTGTCGATCGCCGCGGTCATCGCAAATATCGCGCGAAACCATCTAGCAGTTTCGTGAGACGGATTAATAAGCAAAAATAATATTGTTAAGCAGAATGAGGGTTAACCAAAATTAAGTATCTACCATTCTTGTCTTGATTTATTGAAAAGTCTTCCTATGAGTGTCGGGAAATGTATGAACATTTAATTCTGCTGCTTTTCCTCAATGTGAATCGCGTGTTTTCATTCAGTATGTCTTAAAATAAGCCTTTTTGAAGTTATTCGCCAAAATTGCTCTATTATGAAACTCATTTGCTCTAAAATGTCACCGGTGAGAAATTATACGACACTTCAAGGAAGGTTTAAACAAATGAAACGGCTTCAAACTCATTCCGAGTTTAGGTGACGACGAGCCATGACGGCATCTTCTTCGTTCGTTTAATGATAAAAGAGATGCCGGCAATAGCGAAAAGTTAAACTAGGCAAAATTTCTTCCAGGAACTTTTATCGGCAAGTGCTTGCAGGAATTACTTTTCGCTAGCGGCAAATGTCAAACAATGTTTGTCTGAGCTCTGTCTAGCTGTGGCGCTTGAGCCTCAAGGCGATCGTTATTGCCAGCCATGCCAGAATGCTACAGGCATTAGCGTGTTCTAGAACAAATCACGCTACTCAAAACTTGAAGAGTAACGATGCTGATAACGTGTGTGGGAAAAGTTTCGATGTAGAACTTGAATCATGGCGCAAGTCGTTCGATTAATGTGAATTTTGCAAAGATCTTGTGTATCACATTTTAATCTGCTTGAATAAGAAGGACAGGGAACCATTTACAGGAGGCGTAATTCTCCTGAAATACTTCCTTCAGTCAGTCCTCCCTCAGTATGTACGCACGTTGAACCGTATTCATGCGGAAAATTCTCAAAACAAGTTCTAAATAAATTTATCAAAATGTTAACTCGCGCGCATGAATCTGCTTTGATTTTATTTCTGGCTCCTAATGATCTATTGGCCACTCGCATGCCTGCATCTGCACCAACTTTGTTTCTGGCTCCTATTTACCTTGTGTCAAACTTCCACGTTATCGTCTGCGTTAATTTAATTTCAGGCTTCCAACTACGGTATCTTACGTCCAACTTTCCGCCTAAATGTGAATCAATTTTATTTCAGGCTCTCCCAATTATCTTCTTCTCAACTCGTACTCTAGTGTGTGCACTTTAAAATCATTCTAATCTTCTATCATCTTTTGGCCAACATGCACGCCTGTTACTGAATTAACTGACGTGATGGACATTAAGTGTTCTAATTGTAATTCATAGATTGTAATTCAGAAATCGAAACATAAGGTCGTCGAAGAGAGCGAACTGGACTCGCTCTGAAGATGCAAATAACAACGAAGTCATTCCTCACAAGACAATAAGTGAACTAAATTGTGATGTTTAAATAAGACATGCATCGGAGACTTCAAAAATAATGGAGCGTTGATGAGTTTGACAGCACCATCGATAGGAGCATATTTTGATCTTGATAAGAAGTATAGCTTTATCAGTAGATGACATAGCTTGCATTGTCACTTGAATACCATGCCGAATTCTTCAGCACATTGCCATCAGAGCCGTAGAGCGAACGCCATCTTCTGCCTGTTCAGGACGAGTCATCATATCGAATCTTTGTAATAGATTTTTTCTGACAGACCCTTCGCAACTATTCTAGTTCATTTGTATAAAAATTGCCTGACTCACTATTAGAAACTTTCACATCCAAATTCAATACCATTTTTATATAAACGGCTATTTTTTCAATCGCCTCAGACTCGTGCACGCTTATATCACGCTCATATTGGTGTGTATTTTCAAGTGATCAGAGTTGGTGCTTGCATATAAGGTTCATTTGGTGTGTTTTCTTAAGTGATCAGATTTGGTGCTTGCATATAAGGTTCATTTGGTGTGTTTTCTTAAGTGATCAGAGTTGGTGCTTGCATATAAGGTTCATTTGGTGTGTTTTCTTAAGTGATCAGAGTTGGTGCTTGCATATAAGGTTCATTTGGTGTATTTTCTTGAGTGATCAGAGTTGGTGCTTGCATATAAGGTCCATTTGGTGTGTTTTCTCAAGTGATCAGAGTTGTTGCACGGTTCCTGTACAGGCCACAAACGATGGGCTGACTTCGACCATCGAGGTGACGCCGGTGGCCGTCGCCGACTACCAGACGCTTGTGTGTCGGGCGGCCAACAGCATCGGGCGGCAGCAGGAGGGCTGCCAAGTCACGTTGATACCCTCAGGTCCTCCCGACCCGCCCTACGACTGCAGGGGCGAGGCTGGTGCAGAGAAAGGCTCGCTGGTTGTCACCTGCATTGAGGGATTCAACGGTGGCCTGCCGCAGCAGTTCACGTTGCAGGCGTGGCAGAGTGACACGCTCGTCGCTAACATGACGAGGTGAATTCATCAATCCTTCCTGTCCACGCATGAATGGTGGTGCTAGAAGGAGCAATGTTATACCAAATGCTCGAATCCTTAGTTAAAATTAATAGTTTTAACCATTCACGGAAATTTTTAGCCATCTCGCTAACACGTGTTGAGTTGCTCTCATATGACCAAGGGATGGTGGAGGAAAATTATTAACATAAGATCAAACGACGGCATTCAAACACGAACGCTGAACATAATGAATCAAGGCGCAGTTTATTAATTTCTTGTGTCCCATGCACAGAAGAATTATTCTCTTGTTCCTATAAGATCAATAATACTTCATGTAATTATATTGTAGGTGAGTGACTAAATTAATATTTTTCGCATGATATAGCTTTATTTACCTCTAAATTTGACTAGCAAGGGACAATTCCTAAATAATTTACGATCACGGCACTCAATGGTCTTTCTTCGTCATTATTTTGAATGTGAACATATTGCAATTCCATCAATTTGGCTCGAGAAAAATTAAGAAGAATTTTCTTAGCTTTCTACGTGAAATTTTTTTTTATTAGATAATACCCTGTAAAGTCTAGACAATGATGAGCCTCAAATGAGTCCAAAACCATTACATGTTCCCAAATCCCGCGTCACCATTATTGTTAACAAATTCAGAGCTATTCAAGCTCGAAGATTTAGAATCGACTTTCTGTCGAGAAGGCACCCATTATAGGTTCGATAAGATTACTGTTAATTGGTGCACTTCAGAGGAGATAGTAAAAAGTCTCTGTGCCGTTTCTTCAGCGAGTTCCCCGAGTGGGGTGTGGGTGGGCTTGCGGAGCTCAAAGAACTCAAGGTGCAGATCTCAGCCCACAACCAACAGGGCTCCAGTGACGTCCTTACCCTCGATCTCCCCAACATTGCTGCCACGCAGCAGCTGCAGGACAGGCACAGGCTCCTCAAACAGAAAGGTTAGAAGGTGGCTTTTTACGTTAGGAAGTGGCTGAGGTTGGGGCGGATATCAGCGCTGGGGAGCGATGATCTTGGGGCGAGATGATGGATGAAGTAGGGGCGGATATTAGAGGTGGTTTATTCTGGTCCAGAGATAGACGAGGGCGAAGTGTGAGGAATAGAGGTGCAATATATTAGAGGCGGACGATGTCTGGTATGGAGGATAAAGATTATGGATGAGAAGAACTGGTCTTAATGCAAACGGTTCTGGGATGTTGGTTGGAGGTTATGGGTGATAAGAACCGGTCTAAAGACAGAAGATGATCTGGATGTTGGATGAAAATTATGGGTGAGAAGTGCTTGTCTTGAGGTAAACGATGGCTGTTTTGGAGACTGTGATATAGCCGCAGCATTGATATGAGTGATCCAGAAAGGTTTGGAAGCACAGGAGCGAAAGCTAGAACGGTAGCTGGAATTAACAGGGGATTCGGGTGTTGATAGAAAGTTGCACCTATGCGACGAAAAGAAGTTTAATCTAGTTCTTCAGAAGTTTAATCTAGTAAGAAAACCCAAATTGAACATTTAACATTTGGTATCGTTGACTTCTAGCGGCAAATTCAGCATGTACTGGTAATGACGATTATAATAACGAGAGTAATTCGTCATCTAACCCCGAAAATTAGTGGATGAAGCAGGAGTGCATGATGCTTTTGCGAAACTAGCGGAGAAACTAAAAAAATTTAAAAGCAGCTCGCTTGAAGTTGAAGTGTTTTAACGATTTAGTAAAAGTAATAAAGAAATTAAGGTTACGAGAAAAATAATAAATTGAGATCCATGCAGTGGCTCGGTCGGAAAAAAATGGTTTGGTGGAGAGCAATGTTCTAGAGACGATATTTGGACGTTATGAGCGTTAGTATTTCAGAAGTGAGACTTGGACAGAGTTGACTATGATTGAATGGTCAGATGCAAGCCAATGTTTATGTGAAAAACAATGGCGAGAAAGAATATCTATCTTAGGAATAGATGTTGGCTAAGTGAGAGATAATTTTCGATCTGTTTAAGCAAAAAACAGATCGAATCGAAGTTCACGAAAGAAAGATTAAACGTGCCCCCGTGGTTGCCCTGCAGACACGGAGCTGCTGGCGCCAGGCTGGTTACCTGCCGTGCTAGGCGGGATCGTCAGCACACTCGTGCTGCTGCTCGTCGTGCTGCTCGTGTCCGTGACGATCCTTCATCGGCGACGTCGTCGCAACATCAGACGAAGGCAAGACTCCATCAAGCAAATGATGGCCAAAAGCACACCCGAGGACGATGAGGTCGCCACTGCCTTCACAGCAGTCCACGCTGATGCCACGAAACTGGCCAGCTTGAGGTGAGAATTGACGTGCTGGCGCAGGCTGGACATGTTTTGCTCATTTTACATCTTTCAATGTTTTAAAATAACTAGGATATTTTACTGGCCTACTCTAGTGAAGATTTTATTTACTTTAGATGCCGACGGCGCAGACACCGCCACCGAATCTAGGTGCTGCTGAGATAGATTTTTCTTATAGGTATGAATCTTACTTTTTGCGAGAGAAAATCCGGAAAAACCATCTTCTCTACCATTGAACTCAAACTGCAAAATTGTCAGAAAAACTCATCTCATTTTCACGATGGCATCCCACCTTTTCGAAAATATTCAACATAAAACACGAACTTTTGCCTTCAGATCTTGAGGACGAAAATAAGACAAAGTTTACTTTAATTCTCTATCCAACTACCAATTCAATCAGAGTTTCTATTCAAAATGTTGACTTATTCCATCCATATGTTTGAACGAGAGCATTCACAACTCAAATGTCAAGTTGGGAGAGATGATTCTGTCATCTTTGGGCAACCTAAAGCTTTTGCATTACTTCGACTTTATTCTGAATGAAGTTCACTTCACAACATGATTAGGTATTGGAACTAGGACGAAGTTTAGGTATATAATTTCGTGACTGTATTTATAATTCGAGGAACACTTATTCAAAGCATCTAGATTCGTACAAAAACCTTCGTCTGTCGAGATGCATGACAGAATTGAGTGAATGTTCTCATCAGAGCCATCGCAATAAAGTTGCAATATGAAGTTGATTGCGCGGCGCTATTAACATGTCGCTTGGGTTTGCTTTTAGAAGCGTCGACGGCTTGACTGTTTTGCTTACATATGAAAGAAATTGGTACAAGCAAAAAATGCCTCATAATTTCTTTTACATAAACGTACAATTCTCTTGAAAAACATACGGTTGTAGACGCCGAATCTTGGCAATGCGGTCATTCGGTATGATTGTTGTTAAGATTTGTTGATCCTCGTGACTAAAGACCACATTTTCCTTGCGTGGCTCGCTGCAGACACCAGCCCGACGTGCTCCTCTTGAAGCCAAGTTCGCGGCAGTCGACCCGCACATCGACACCTCTCGATGCTGAGAATGGGTCCAGGCTGCACCTCAACCCCTGCTCAGATGTCCACTCATGTCATTCACCCTGCGGCCATGCGTGCGAGGAGGGATCGCTGCTCGCCGCCCTTCAGATTCATCATAACGTGAGTATCGCGCACTCATCAACGTCTTATCACCAACGATGAAGTCTGTGGAGGTTTTTTGTTCTGTGCAACACTTCAGCAATTCACCAATTAGTTATTTTCAGAAATTAACTCAGAGTATCGAAATGTTTTCCAGATTGTGGTCGCTGAATCATATTTCTTATACATTTCTTGCAGCCGGAGCTGGCCGCCGGCTCCTCGAGCGTTTGTTCCGACACCGACTCTGACAACGCTGTTCTGTGTTCCCCCACGATGGAGTGTCGGAGTATTCACTCCCCTCACTGCTCCGCGCTCAGAAGAGGCCACACTCACTCTGTATGTTCACCCACGCGTCGTGTGCGCTGCATGTGCATGACGAAGCATTCGCCGCACTCAGTCATGGCGTGCCGTAGTAGGGCAGAAGAAGTCAGACTTGGCTCACAAGAGGCCGAGGACAGCGGCCTGGAGGACACAGTCGGCAGTGCTGAAAATTTGTCGGCTTCCGGCTGCCCCAGATGCCTGATCAACGCCTCGTCCGCAGCTCCTCCCAGGCAATCTTTCTCCTCTCCTGATATCAACGTCGCGTCTAGCGGGTCACTAAATAAGCTGCAGCAATGTCGCTGGCAGCAATCTTTGAAGAGGATTTCTATTGACGGACAATCATCAGGCGTCGGTCGGCCGCGTGCAAGACGCACGCACTTCGCGAGCATACATAAGCCTTCGGCATCGCAGTACTTTGATGAGCCCAAATACGTTAGTTTAACAAGGCCGTTCCAAGGCTCGGCATCTACTGCTACGGATAAGAAACCGCTGTTTGCCAAAGATAACGCCGCACAAATTATTCCGAATCAAACGAAAAACTTGAAATCGCCAAGCAAATCTGTTAACAAAATCGCACCGTTGTCGCCTTGTAGGGAGAGTGAGGTATGAGAATTATTCAAATAAGATTTATTTTTGCTAATGAATTGTATATATTCCCATTTTCCGATGATAAGACTTCGTCTTGATCAAATTCACTATAGATCTCTGTTCAAAACGTGATCGTGATCGATTACCAGAAGCTCAATGAAGTTCATTCATTAACTACATGTTTAAGTTGAGTATCCAAGGCGAATGTATCATCTCGGAGCGAGAAGCATTTAGCTCTGATGACCAAAGTGCGCTGCCTTGTCAACAGTGTTTGTATTGTGCCTGTGCTTGCCAGTGTTTCAATATTTACGGTTAAGGAATAGCCAATGGTCTTTTATCTCTCCAACAACATTTCAATAAGTCCCGGAAATAGTCCGCTAAAATGTCTATCTCTTCCCACAATGTTTGCCTCTGTTGAAAACATTTTCCGCAAAATCTTGCCAAATGCACCAGCAACCATTTTAGTCTAGGAATATTAGGCTGCAATTATTTTACAAGCTTGAGGCAGTTTATTTTAAATACATTTTTAAAAATATGTCAAATTGTATAATGCATTTTAAATATATCTATCTACCTCGTGGACCAAATGATATACTCAATAACAAGGTTTATAGGTGTAAGCATCGTCGTGCCAGTGTTTTTATAATGCATTTTAAATATATCTATCTACCTCGTGGACCAAATGATATACTCAATAACAAGGTTTATAGGTGTAAGCATCGTCGTGCCAGTGTTTACAAGGAAACAACATGCGGTGTCGCGACTATGGTGTCTGAGCCAGGAAGTGGTGTCATTCTGTTCCGAGTCATTCTGTGAATTCATTTATTGACAAGCCAGTCCTATTAATTTTTTATTGAAAATAGAAAAAAAATCCGATCCAGAAAGAACAAGAGGAGCTTTGCGAGCGTTCGCGAATTGAGCACATATGTGATTCACTTTCCATACTACTAAAATTACCCATGCAAGTTGGTATCGCTAATTCAGTTGACGTTTTAGTTGTAAAAATTGAGATTAAAACGAAATATTTTCTTCCAGCAGCAAGGAAGCCAGTCTGGTACATTGTCGGGTCTTAAGTGAACACGAAGAAACCTTACGTTAAAACATGTCGAATAAGCAGTGCAGTTTCAGATCATCTAAGTAACCCTCATTCCACTCGCCTACCACAGTTTAGGTTTTCGAATCAACCTGCCAATAGCACAGTTTAAGAATATAACGGTACAATCAAAATGTTGTAATAATTTAGCGACATTGCAGTTTAGGTTAAGGAGGGAAAAAAGAAAAAAGTAGGAAAAACAATATGTGTGGAAATAGGTAAAGTCATGAGCCTGCATAGCGGCAGGCGCGGGCTGCTGGGCAGACGCGACGCCGGCGCTCCATCAGCAGCAATAAGCCACAGCCAACATGTTTATTTCCGTGGCTGCTTTATGCTATGTTTATTGAGAGGCTCGTACGTATCCCTGCCCTCTCACGGCCATTGAAGCTCCCCCATGCTCTGGTGCGCTTGAGCAGGTCCTGTAGCTGGAAAGTAAAGATGACTGTTGCCCTGTACTGTGGGCCACATGTGCACTTTTCAACGAACTAAATAATTTGCCATGGAATTTTGATGATCTAGCTTGCGACTAAACGAGCTGTTTCTGCTCTGCACTTGACAATCATTGTGTCCATTGAAACATGACATTAGCCATGAATCAACTGAGTATTTTTTTGACAATTCCAGAGATAATACCAAGGCAATATGCATATTCTGCCATTGAGCAAATTTTACATTCCAGTATTACACGCCTACGAAAAAATCGATTATTGCTTGTGTTAGGGGTCTGAATAATGTGAAAATAACCTACGTTCTCTCTATGAGACTACAACTTCACTGCAAATATGTATGTGTAACAATGTAAAATGAGACGAAAAATTAAAATAAATAAAAAATTAATAATATCGATTTCTGTACGCATATACCGCAAAAAATCATTTGTAGATTGGTTCAGCTGACTGATGGTCACTAAAATTAAGTGCTTCTCCATACTAAGATTCTTATTAGTTCCTTTGGCCTCTGGTAGGCCTGCAATTATCGAACGAGACTCAAACTCTTTTACGTGCTTTTTTAGGCGTAATCACTTCGTTATTGTGTACACAATATTCGACGGCGCTTGATACCTTGGACGCTCGAGTTGTAATAAATTCGCTCTCGGATGGTGAAGCTGTTGCCGTGAAATGCTTTGATACTTCAGATGCTCGAGCTTTCGTACTGAAATGCCAGATACCTCGGATACTGGAGCATTCGCACTAAAATGCCAGATACCTCGGATACTGGAGCTCTCGCAATGAAATGCCAGATACCTCGGATACTGGAGCTGTCGCAATGAAATGCCAGATACCTCGGATGCTGGAGCTGTCGCTCTGAAATGCCAGATGCCTCGGATACTCGAGCTGTCGCACTGAAATTCAAGATAGCTCGGATACTGGAGCTGTCGCTCTGAAATGCCAGATGCCTCGGATACTCGAGCTGTCGCACTGAAATTCAAGATAGCTCGGATACTGGAGCTTTCGCTCTGAAATACCAGATGACTCGGATGCTGGAGCTTTCACTCTGAAATGCCAGATACCTCGGATACTGGAGTTGTCACCTAGAAGTCTTGTTGCGCAAGCGTACGGCCTATATAGCGCTTGCTGCTCGCACGTCACTGCTCTGAGCGGATCAGACGTTCATCTTAGTCTAGGACCTATGGCCTCTGAGAAAACAATCGCGACATATCAAACCATCATCTTTATGTTGATTTATCCAAGTCATCCTGCCAATTGCAGGTATTAAAGTCAAATTTTAGGTAATTTTTTAGTTTTAATGGCGGTGAAAAAGTGAAAATGTTTTCGGATACCGTGCTAGATTTTCATTAACTTGTCATGGACAGTCATGAGGATTGGGCAGAAGATACTGTATGCGTTTACATGTAACTACTGGATGTGTATTTGCCGCATAGGCCACGTGTCTCCTGTACGTTCCCTTAATNGCCTGCAGCACTGAACGTCGCGCGTCACGGTGAGCTCCAGCTGCCTGCAGCACTGAACGTCGCGCGTCACGGTGAGCTCCAGCTGCCTGCAGCACTGAACGTTGAGTGTCTCTTCTTCATGACTGAGACTTGTGCAACGATTTCTAGTAAGAGATGCTTCACACATCAAATTGTGCTCCAAAAGTTCCAAACTTGGTCTTGGATTTTCGAATTCTGAAGGAATGTGAGATAAAATAGCATAACAGCCATTCATATTAGACTAAAATTCTTCAGCAAAACGGTCATGCAATGATACTCATTGACAATAAATAAGCAAATTTCGTGTAATAAGGAAATTATTTTACGACAGTTGCGAGTTGCAGCGCTCTGTTTCTCGCGAAAAAACCTTGCGACAGGATTTCTTTGATCGTACATCACGGGTTGTCGAGATGTTTTAACAGGGTTTACGAACATATTATGGAATTTATGTCTGGATGTTGCAGCATGGTTCATATTTACCTTATAGACTAACGACGAATATACTCATTCTACATTTCTACCTCAGTCGTAGTACTGCAACTTGTTAATTTATGTTTATTTTGTTAATGTGAGCTTCATTTGTTTGTTATGCTTGAGGTTTATTTCCTCTTTAACCATGTTCATTGTGACTTCGATGATGAAGGATCAAGTCATACAATGATGATTTAACCGTTCAATTTCCTCATTTATTTCATGTCCAGAGGGAACACAAATTTTAGTTTCTTCCATGCTTCGCGCGTATTCGGCAGGACGAGGTGCTTTATTACAACATTAATTAACCTCAAATAATCAATTAATAAAGCGGACCACCCCAATCATTATTTGCATACTCATAAATCTTTCAAGATTGATCGGAGATTCGGCGAACAGCTGTGAATAATGTAGTTTGTGGAGCCCATGCCATATTTGTTCATACTTCTTTGCAAACGAGGCTGAATTGTATGTTATTTACTGATATATTATCATATTTTTAAAAGTGCAAATTTTTAGATTTTATTTGTTGGCGCTAGTAAATTTTGAGGAGTTTATTAATAAAATAAAAAGGGATTTGCGCGGCTGCTCAGAAGCTTATATTTGCATTAGTCTTCACTGCTATTTTATTGATTTTGTCGCATTGCTTTGAAAAGGGCAATCTCGTTGTTGACTCCGCTGTGAGGTTTTGAACGAATCTCATTATGAAGCCATAGGTTTTGCAGGAACTTATAGTCTGTGAGCAATCATGGGCTTAATGTTGTGTCTTGTTCTCTGACTCTTATGTCTTATTCTATGATAAGTCGTCACGAACCTTAGCGTCATAAGAGAATATTTCGTGCGTTGAATGTAATGAAACATTGCAAGAGCATAATCTTTTTTTGTGAACAATTATCTACTCGTACATTCGATATCGCAAATTTCATAAGAAATACACGGAAGAATTAGAGAAAAGAGCAGGGGCGGCGCCTTTCGCGAAAGAACTTTAAAGCCGTGGAAATTTGCTCTGTGTGCATTTTCGTCTAAATATAACGTCAAAAAGCATCGAATGTTTAACTGGTGATACTTTAGTTCTATTTTATGCGTGCATTTATTGAAAAAAATGACGCAGAAATTGATGAAAATCGATGGACGCCTCATAAGTGATCGTGCAGTGGATCGAATTATGCGCTGAACGACGTTTCGATCAAGCAGATTACGTCATGTATCAAAGAGCAAGAAATCGCTACGGTTTACTGGAGACCAAAAAATTACGTTGCTGTAAAATTTTTGTATGAAAACGAATGTATGAGTCGATCGATGTATCAGTAGAATGTCCATTATATCGATATGAGAACTATTAACGTGTGTAATTTTAAGCGTGATTTTTTCTCATCACCGAATAATAACTTAAATATCATAGACTACCTTTTGTGTATTGATGTCATTGCTAACATTTTCTATTTTGCTATTAAAATACATGTAATCCAGTTTTTGTTCTTTCACTACCATACCATTTTCACACTAAATATAAATTATTGAATTCTCTGTAGCGTGTCGGATTACGTTTAACGAATGAGGGTTCGTGCTGAGTTGGACTACAAATGAGCGCTCATTTCTCACACTAAACTAAAAAAAAAAACATTACACAATTATGTGAATGAAAGCAATAGCTTTTACTGAGTAAATTAAACGTGTAAAGATGCATATGCTTGCTAAAATTCGTATTATCTTATTTACGAGTGGAGTAAAAGTGAACCTACTTGGTGGAGGAATTCCAGGGGAACCACCCATGTCTGTCAGTGCTCTTTCGGGCTTCCATAACCCCCATCATACTCGCAATTTCAGTAACTTCCTTAATTACAGTTCACTTCAGATCTAAGTTCTTGTAAAACTGTTGGTACTCGTTACTACCAAATCATCGTGAACATGGAAGCGGTAACTTGGGCAAAATTGAAATTTTATAGACAAATTACCGAATGAAGAACATTTTTAATTAGAACTGTAATTCAATTGTAAATGCTTAGACGCCGACCAAACACCAGCCGAGTTTTGAGACCGGAGGAGCTCACCGTATAGGAGCGAGCTCAAATTTATGTGAGCAGGAAAATTTACGACTAACGTCCGTTCTTCTAAGAGGAGACCTCAGAATTAAAGTTTCAGGAATGGAAAGAATCGAAGTTTAATATTAGTTTCATAAAAACTAACTAAACTTTCATTAATATTAGCAAGTAAAAAACACACCTGAACCTTTCCATATTAATTTATAAACTTGGACTTTTATCCTTTCTCTATTCTTGCTGCTTCAGCATTTTTCAATTTTAGTTTTGCCCACTTAACAGTTCACCAAACGACCACATACTATATCTGTATTGTCCTCGTACTTTCTTTCCTTGCATCATTTAACGTTCGCCCCACTTCTCACAATCTTCAATTTGTGCAGGAGTTCATGTATGGGAATTCCTTGTATAGCCTTTGAACCGTAATTAAATTTCTCTTCCATTCAGTTGACATCAGAGGCTCATGCAGGTCCTCCTCTTTCAAGTAGTACATCAATTACTCGCCGAGCTCTCAGGCCAATACTGCCACTTGCCGAGAGGATTAGGATTAAACTGCAGTGAATGGGCAGAAAAACGGGATACAGAATTAAAATTTTGAAAGTCATTTCTAGTTTAATAATAATATTCACGGATACGATTAAGTGTTTTTGTAATTCATCAAATTCTTTCTCCTAAAAGCACCTGATTAAAATACGCTGCATGTGTGAGTGGGAAATAGCTGCAAAATTACATTGATTCAATGAAAGTAGATTGACTAAATAAAATAAAAAGCGTTACATTTTTGGAGTGTTATTGCATATGCAGATTTTTTCGGCTGCCACAATTTTCCAACTGATTAAACTAGTTGCGCGGGGGAGGATGTAGAAAGAAAATTCGAATTTTTGGCCGAAATATCACCGCGCGAGGAAAATTCTACGCTGAAGTCTGAAGTTTGTTGAGGAAGAAACAATTCTTGCTTCATTTCTAGGCTAGTTTAGAATATTTTATTATTTGGGTTACAGCGTCAAAGAAAAGTTGTCACTGTAATATTTGCAAGTCAGCCGAAATGCACCCCAACATCCTCAAAACTTACACAAACGTGCCGGCCTCCGACTCCAGCTTCTTGCATAAGTAATCCAGCTCTTTGTACACACACAACTAAGATCATCTCGCAGCGGCGAGTGGAGAGTAGAACAAGTTAACCCAACATAACCTCCATCTTTTTGAAGCCTTTTCATATGAAGAGTGGAACACAGAACTGCTTAAAAAAGGCTAGAAGTTGCTGGCTACATGGACTCTGTAATTCTGAGAGCGACGCAAATTGCTTAGTCTTTTTCTAAGATGAATTCAGCAGCTCGGATTTCTGATTGCCAGACAGGAGGACCAATAAATATTTGGTGGGAAAATGAGGGATACAAGTTTATTATCTTGCGATATTATTGGCATGTGTTGTGCTGGTAAATGATTATATTATAGTGTTGGTTAGGTATTTTGTCGAGGCTCTGAGGCTTTTGTCAGTGCTGGAGCGGTATTTATGATGGCGGTAATGCTTTGTCGAGTTGTATAGGTATTGTGAGATGCTGTAAAGGGTACTTCGGGTCCTGGGAAGGCTTTATGTAGTGATGGCGAGATATTATGTTGTGCTGTGGAGGTATTATGGTGTGCTCGGGAGGCATTATGGTGTGCTGTGGAGGTATTATGGAGTGCTGGGAGCACTTTGAGCTACTCCTGAACGGAGCGCGGTAATAATAATGTTTGTAATATTATTATTATGCTGGAGTAGTAGTAGTAGTAGTAATAGTAGTAGTAGTAGAATTAGACAGGAGTACTAATATGGTACTGGGATATAGTAACATTGTACTGGAGTAGTACAATTGTGCTGGCGTATCAGTAAAATGCTGTAGTAAATGTATTATGGTGTGCTGGGGAAGTATTATGGTGTGCTGGGGAGGTATTATGGTGTGCTGGGGAGGTATTATGGTGTGCTGGGAGCAGCAGCTTTGAGCTACTCCTGACGGAGCATGGTAATAATAATGTTTGTAATATTATTATTATGCTGGAGTAGTAGTAGTAGTAGTAGTAGAAGTAGTAGTATTGGACAGGACTACTAATATGGTAATGGTATATAGTAATATTGCACTGGAGTAGTACAATTGTGCTGGCGTATCAGTAAAATGCTGTAGTAAAAGGTGTGCTAATGTAGGTCTCGGTACTTTCTAAGCCATCGGATCGCCTCTCACATAATAAGCATAACGAAGTCTAACCCTGTATTATGCACCTCAATTAAACCGCTCATCTACCCTGCATGTAGACTCAGTAGAAAGTAGATGTGACCCACGATCTACCCTGGCCGCCTGCTGAGTGCTGCCATGAGCAGAACTTTTGACTGAACTTGAAGTTCTTTTCCAGCGACGAAGCAGGCGTCGTGACGACAGCTACACAAGCATCGATATTCGTACGATGACAACGGAAGAGTCGTGGTCTGCCTGCGTGATTTTTTGTCCTGTTTTTTTTTTCTTCTAAATGACACGCTGATCCTACCAGGCCGATGAAAAGTCAGTCGTGGATTTGACTTTACGCATAAGTTTTAAAGCAGAATTAGAAGTATGTTATTTATTAAGTGAGAAGTGCAGTTGGAAAAGTGTATGCAAGCTATTTAATATACCTTTAGCATGATTCTGCTAATCAATGTGCTGTCTCTCACTTGAAAATAGTTTCTAGTAACTTAAAATCAAGTAGTCTTCTTAAATGTTATTTGCATTTATGGTTAGAATTTTCTCAAGTAGTACGAGTCATAAATGAATATATTTTGATGTATTCTGTTTTGACATGCAAGAACATGCATCAGTCCGAACACTGTTACGATGGTAGTCGGCAATATACTCCGATTATTAAGAAAAACTATTTAAGGTTTTTCTTAATCTTTTTTATCGCTCGAATTTTAGATTTTCTGCAATACTCAAGCCAAATTTGGGCGCCGCCAAATTCGTTATAACGCTAAATGGATTCATTACTAAATATTTTTTTTCTTTTTGACATTTAATAGTTTATATTTTTGCACGCATGAGAGCTGAATCCGTTTACCATTCACTATCGATATGTTTGCTGGAATCTTGTCATGAGGAACACGTCGCCGTCTAGCTAGTCTGACCACGTATTGGACGTTCCTACGTTTCCTGCTATAATGTCTCGTCGATATGTATAAGGAGCAAAAGTTACTATAAATAGAATATCGTACAAACAAAATGTTTTGCAAATTGCATTTTAATTGTAGAAAAATTATTTCGCACTTTTGCCATGCGTTAATGTTCATTTTATAATATACCACTACACAATGTAATACAAAACAATACAATACTGTAATATAGTAAACGATGAAAATATAGGAGCCTGCCGCAGTACATGCTAGTGTTCTGTTGAAATAAGGAGGATAAATGAGTGGAACTGCAGCGCCGGGGCGCTCGTATGGCTAATTATTGTGCGCCAAGACAAAAAGTAATGTTTAAATCGAGATCAATCAGTTCGCCGTAGAAATGTAACTCTTCTCTATGCTTAAGGAAGTTAAAAGCAAAGAGAACGCCAAGTAAATTCACCATATCGATATTGAAAACCTTTTGGAGTCCAGCTCCATTGTCAGTTCGACAATAAATAAAATGAAAAGAATCATTATAATTCAAAATCCAAAGTCTCTATGCCTCATGAGGGGAGCTTCAGACCTGCAGACGCTGCACCGGCATTTCGAGGGGAAAATCAAAAGGTCGGAAGCCGCAGCCCCAACAAACCTCCAAACTTCGCAGAATGAGAGCTAAAAATTTAGCGACTGCATTTCTTATTGCATTGTTCAAATCCGTCGCAATTGTGAAAGACAAGCAAAGAAAATTTTCTCGTGCGATTTTTAAGGCTAGACTCTTGGTTCGGTACAGCAACGGCCGCGTAGGTGATCTGCATGGCTAACGTTCCTTCCATTGAATGCAAGTACACAGGATATTATATTGACGGCATTGAGTACTTCACCGAGTTTTCTAGTATAATTACGATTATTTATCTGGACTTTCACTGCATTTCCAGAGTCTCTTAAAGTTCCATCGGGGCATCCATTGCTTACAGTTCGATGCAGTTATCTTATCTTACATTCAAGTAAACCACTCCGGTAGCGATGACTTCCAAGTAAATAGATATGGTGAAAAAAAAAAATAAAAAATACTTAATAAACACGTTTTCTTAACGGACAAAAAATAAAAACATTAACTCTTACATAGCATTAAAGTTATGTAAAATGTTATGCAATGTTATGTAAGAGTAAATATTTTTCTTTTTTGTTCGTTAAGAAAACTTGGTTTTTAAATTTTTTTAAATGTTTTATTTCAACGTTTTTAGTTTTGTAAACACCAGAAAAACGTGATTTTTAAAAATAGTTTTATATTTATTTATTTTCTATTTTTTAGTTTAGTAATTTTAGCAATTCAAATCATTTTCCAGGGTTGGCAACTCTGGATGTTCGACAAAAAAACTCGATTCCCAACCGTGAATTTTTAGGATTTTTTTTAATAAAAAAAATTTTAAATTAATAATTCTGATGATAAAATCTTGAATTGATAAGCAGCATAAGCATGCATGCCTAATTTTAAATTTCTATGATCTTCAGAAGTGCTCTAAATTAAGGTTTGAATTTTTGATGACAGACAGACGGACGCGAAGCGAAACTAAGATAAACGTGGTAAAATATCCTGGTACAGGAAGTTGGTATGAAGTTGTCGGGACATGAAATAGAAAAGAAGGAGAAAACGGGGAGATTCAACGATAGTTTTCTGCACTGTATGCCACTGTAACTCCAAACAATCTACGGCGAGTATCACCTATATAGTCTTTGCGGAAGGAGGAGTGAGGTGCTAAGTTAAAAAGTTTCACTAATTTGTGGCGCAAATTGTTGTCTCAATATCAGAACGACAAAAATTTACCGCTTGAAGGAAGTTAAAAAAATGAAAGTTATTGCTAGAAGTTGAGGGCTGCTCGGCATTTATATTTGACGTCAGTTCAGACAAATCGGAAATTCAATGTTTTCGATTAAGAAATAAGTTTTTTGTTAGTGTTTCAATCGACAAACGGGTAATTGCGTCGACTGCTGGAGGAATCTATTCCTTCTTCAATCTGCATTTATGGAACTAATTTGGCGCTGGTGCCTGAGACTCAAACATTAACGTCCTCATATCTCAACCCACATAATATCGCCCAGGTCAAATTCTTCCCAGTCATTTTTTATAGTATTTGAAATATCTATTTTGAGCTCAAGGAATTTTATTATCCCTAATTTAGAATCCGCAAGGGACTGCTTATAGAGGTCCGGTCCAGAGGTGTGCCCCGCTTGTTGTCGATTGGACGCGCAGGAAAGCCCAATTAAGGACGCTCTTCTAAAATTTGAAGTGAACAAATAAAATTAGCTCTTATTCTGAGCATATATAATAAATGCTTTTACCAAATATTATGCGTGTACTTTCGTTAAATTTTCAATTGATGTACCATATGACCTGTAACCTTAGTCCAGCTATCTTGCTTTGCATCCAAAATGTACATGTATGCACATTACATATTTAAATGTAGTGAGCACAAGATGGGCTGAGTATACAGAGTATATAACAGCTGGAGTAACCAGAGTTTATAACAGCAGGAGTCACCGGAGAACAGCACGAGATAAGCGGGCAGATATAACGGACTTGTTCAGCTACAGGCGATGCTAAGGTCCACAAGAAGTGCCGACCAGAGGTGATCATGTGACCAGCAAGATTGCGAGGGCTCGCGTGTCTCTGATATACACGACCACTCAGACTGCGGCCAACGGGGCCGCCTCTCTTACTCGGCAAGGGCACTCAGTTGACCACTAATCGCATTCATATCTAGTAAAACTCCAAAAGCGTTGCTTCTTCCTGCTTTCGTTTCTGTGCTCAAAATCAATGCATTCATGGCGGTGATGACTTAATTGATCACTAATTGCATTCATATTTAGAAAAACTCCAATCATAGCATTGCTTCTTCTTGTTTTTGCTCCTGTGCTCAAAATCAATGAATTCACAGCGGTAAGGCGTCTTAATTGACTACTACTTAATTGTAGTCATGTAAGTAAGAATTCAATTGAGTATTACATTTCCCTGCAATCTCCCCTGTTTAAAACGAATTTACATTACGTACGGAGGCCCGAGATAAAACAGATGTTGCGACGTTGCATTACGTGGATTCTTCCTACAAGTATACACGTTGGTTATTAAAAGACTATTATGATCGTAGAGCAATCATAAATATATGTTTATTGGTAATTTAAAATCGAAGCTTCTAAATAGCACACAAGCCTAATTTCATTAATATGTGCATGCATATATAGGCTATCGGCTGTACATGAACAATGCGCATAAGTTTTTCCCTTGGGTATCGGGAGTGTGCTAATGTGCGTCGCACATTAATTAGTATGCACATTTGCGTCTCATATAAATTAGTGTGCAGAGATGCTTCCTATAAAATTAGCATGTAAATCTTCGCCGTATAAAAATAAATGAAAAATAAGCGTCACATATACGTATATGAGTGTGCATGTGTACGCCACATATGTGAATTAGCGTGCAAATGTGGTGTTTTTTCAGTGCTGCAAGCTTCGTCAGGAATTACGCGGTAATATCACATGGAAGTGATTTTATTTATAGTTGTTTTGTAACAGCAGACAGAAGAACTTTTATGCTGTGTCAATCATGACGAATTGTCAACGCAAGAATGGCTCAACCACTAAGAAATCAGATGGTCTTTTTGATATTTTGAAGCAATTAAAATAAATGCCAAATAAGTAAGCCAACGAAATATTTTTTTTTCTCTTTCATATCGTGAACAATTTTAAACTTAACAAACGCGCTGGAATAAATTTCAAGTTCTTGGCTTTCAAGAATCCCGTCGTAAATCGAGTCACCTCCACGACGACTTAGCCGTTCCGCGGGAACCCAAATCTTCAGGTTAATGATCAAGGCTTAGAGGGTTCTTAAATCAAGCAGTGGCCGCCACAAAAAAATATATTCCTAGTAGATTTTTTAGACATTGATGACACGAGATCTACGTAGGAGAAGATTATCATATCACGAGCAGCTTGAATTTTTTTCTGTATTATATTTCGGGAGGCTGTGGATCCTTCCCCTTGGTCAGACATTTTCCATTTTGCATGGAAGAATTAATTCGGCGATCAGTCCTCGCAAGACCTCTAAATCTATAATCAAGCATCCTACATAAATCATGTTTGGTGCAAACACTATACTTCAACGTAATAAAGTTGAACGTAATATAGTTAACCTTCTCATCCAGCATTAATGAAATTTCACATACATTAGCGCTTTGTTTCCCTCGCAATATGCCATGCAATTATAATTACTCAAATATCCTCGATATTTGATTGTGACGTAATTGAGTGACTTACGATATTGCGTATTGAAGGAAAATTATTCACTAACGAAAGTTAGAAAATAACATTTGAATTTGATCATAATTACTCCAAACTCATTTTATACCAAATTAAATAATTAATAAACTCAAAAGCATAGATCGAGTACATAACCGAAGCAGTAACGGGGGAACTTTGATATTATAAATGATGTCGAAGCAATTTCAACAGCTAAAGACGGCTGATAATGCGTATTCAAGTGCATCTTTTTCATATACGCACAGCATACGGTATAGTGGCACCCGTACATATGGAAGCTTAATTCGCTCCGAGGTCAGGTTATGGCCAATAAGTTCCCATATGGATAAAATAGTGGAAACAACACCAACACATAATGCACAACTTCTATATAACTGACAGTGGGTGATGGGATGAAGCGGTTGGTGCATGCATCATGCAGGCAATATGGGTCGCCATTGCAAGAGAACTTATGTATTCCAGAGCAGAGATTCTGCTGTTGGATAAAGGTTCTCAACTTTCCGGATCAAGAAAAAATTGTTATTTACATTGTTTATATTAGATAATTCGAATTCGATCCTCGAACACAATAGTTGCGAGACGATGATCGTTGATAACTGTTTAATATCATAAATGTTCTAATGGGACACTTGATTGAAGGAGCGCTGATAGACGAAGATCGGCCTTGCTGCAGAGACGCCATTGATAGTGATTGCGTTGGAGGCCGTTTTGGATGTCCATCGCATTCTGCTACTCCATCAACCAACATCCATTGTTGTAACCAAACTGTTTCAGAGAAAGTAGTTCATGTCCAGTATTTTCAAAATTTTGATGAACGAATTTCGACAAAGCATCCAATTAGTTTACTTTAGAACGATCTGACCTGAGACGCGATAAAGAAATTGATGTCTCTAACGCAAGATCATTCCTTAATTGGAAGAAGTTCTGACGAATCTGACATCGGCAATGTTGTCAACATGCCAACTCCGTTGTCTCGAATTCTTAGGGTTATCGTGAGAAGGAAAGCACTGTGTTCCATGAATCGAATTTTCGCTCAAAAAAAGTTATATTTTCGGGAATTTAGGACGTAGCATGGGTGCAGTTGGTTTTCTCCCGAAAGCAGATCAAGCATACAATGTTATAGTACATATGTCATAACTTCATGAGGATTGTTTGAATAACATTTAGGTTAGAAATTTAAATTCAATATGAACACAGTTACATAGTGGATAGGCTTTCCATAAAATGCCTTATATTAAACGCATATGTTCAGCTCAGCGCTTGAAGATCACTCCAGCATGAAGTGCACTTCTCTCATGGACCTATTTTCCGGCTAGACTTCCATTTGCATAACAGAACCGTTCCCGCCTTGAAAGATTTTATTGAATCACATTCAGTATTGACTTAACGAAGGCCATTTCTGACTGTTTGTTGTCTACAGATTTTGTACTTGTGACCCACTACAAGATGGTCCGCTACAAGGCATGTAAAAAGACAAGCAATTAATTTAACTGTTAGAGGTCACATGCCGTTTTAAGAATATGTAATGCAACAATTGTAACAGAGATACAAGTCGAAATCTTGAAGTACAACTTCGCAGAGAGCGGGGAATGGGCAGTAAGATAAAACGAAAGCTTCTCTACTTGATATAGCCAGACAAATAGTAACGTTGATCGTCCGAATAACGATCAACGAAATGCGATACCAAAATAGCGACCATATATGAGCGGGATGTCATGATAGCTCCATAGTTCTTATTGCATGCGGTAAACGCCGAGCATTTTTCCATTTCCTCTCACATGTTGTGTTACACTAAGCCTTATCAACACTCCATCGTAGTTTATTGTGTGGCCAGCGATAATCCACCAATAATCGCTAGCAGAAGACGGCGCCGCAGCGCAACGAGCTATGAATGTGCTACGCGTGCTGTGGGCCACATATGCAGTCCAAAGACGTTCAAAACAAAGTGCTTTCCTGAAGCGAATTTGGAGGGGAAAAGTTTTCCCCACTAACTTGATTTTTTGCGAATGCAGCTAAAGTGATTGGAACTCAATTTTATGGAGGATCTTACGACGCCCGTTTTTTCAGATGTTAGTTCTCTACGTCTATAAACGAACTTTGGTCGTGAACGTATTTTTTTTTTTCGTGGAAAAATACAAAGGATCCATTGAGCAACCAATACATTAATATTGCATTTAGATTTTCTCAACAAATATTTTTCTTCTGCATTATGGATTTATCAAGGTTTCAAGGTTTGCACAAGTTTGAGAGAAACACAGCGTAGAGAGAGGGCGCATCTATATAGCGACGAGCATATATATATATGAGCGGCCGCCCAGCCGTGCGCTCCCGTACGGACAATCTGCACGCGAAACTTCTTCTCTATTGCACACCCCTAGTTCTCATCTTCAATGAAATTAACGCAAGCCGATTTATATCCAGGATTTATACATTCCCATGATTTCATGGATGTGTTTTTAAAACGACTTTAATTGTTGGAAATTGTGTGGTTTTGTATGCTATATTCACACATATGCTGTCTTCACATCGACATGACTAGAATGACTGCCATTAATTGTCGAAGATTATTTCAGCCCCGCTGTCATAACTGGGCAACAAAGAGAAGTTAGTTGGACAGTTAGTTAGATGTTAATTTATCGGACACACTCAACCTCAACACAGCATCGACTGAGAGGCAGGGAGTGAGTTCCTTTGAAAAAAGATATCTAAAGAGAGGTTGCAGGAAATAAATAAAAGTAAGATTTTTTCAAACAACGCCAAATCTGGCTTGTTACAAGTAAAATAGTTACTAAATGATCAGGAACATAATTATTTGTGAACAAGTTACTTATCTCTCTTGGTCTGTAAACCTACTGCATCTCTACAGTGACACCACTCAAGCCCTTATCATTCGACAGCCTAACGAAATTTTGTCACTTCCATCCACAATTCCATCGCATTTAACAGCAAGATTTTCCTTGCCGAAAGCTCGTTGTATCTTTACTAAACGGAGACAGAAGGCCAGCTTGAGCAAGCACAGCTTCTGCAATCACAGGACGATTTTAGTTCTTCATGAATGCCAACGGCCTGCCGTCGCTCCCTCCTTTGAGGCAGTGAAATTTTATAGAAAATGAAGAGTGATTCAATTTCAACAAATTGCGCTAGCTTTCTAGTACTCTCTGTAAACTCCTGGGTTTAAAGGGAGCAGCGGAGTGTCTCGTAGTAAAGTCACTATGGCGCTCGTAATTTGATCAAAATAATACGAAACTAAATCAAACTAAATATATAGAATTTTCTGATTGAAGAATCAGAGCATATTTAACTAACTTGTTATGTTCACTGGTGCAGTCTACCACGATGAGAGCTTTTAAAACGGAGAGTCATAGCATCAAAGAAAAAACGCTGGTACTTGCTCATCAATAAATTCTCCTTAGATGCAATAAAAATACTTTGAAGTTCAAACCCAATTCTTTTTCGACTATCCAAAAATTATTTATAATTCATTTTGCTCGACCGAATTTTGTGAGCGCTCTGTATATACATAATCATAGTTTTGAATTTTTTGTAGTTGCAAAAGAATTTCCGGAATAAAGAATTTTCTTCAATTGCAGCATAAATTTCAGTGCAAAGATTCCAGTTTTCAGAATAAACGGAAGACTTCGGAGGGTTCATGTATATAAGAAATATAATAATTCAAATGCTAGTCCCATCAGTCAATCACAATTCATATTTTATTCTAAGTCCTATTTGCTTAACTCTGATCAAATATCATTGTAGATCTTGTGATCACTCACAAACTTTTTAGGGGAAGCGTCTGAGTAAAGCGTCTAAATAAAAAAGTTTCTGTGAAACTTTTTTATTTAGCGACGGATTTTTGTGAAACTTCGTACACATTCGTATAGTGGCAAAAGAAGTGAATTTTGTTCATGTGATTTTTTTATAAATGAAAGTAAAAGTGAAATGAATAGAAAACGGTAAAAAGAGGGGGTTTAAATCAATCTCCTCCATAAATTTACGCGCTACAACATCGACAGAAATATCATTTGCTTCGTAAAAAGAATATCTACCGATTCTAGAAGCCCTTTTTAGCGCATTTCTTATTTATCGAAAAATACACTATTGTGCTCGCCATGTCCGTCTATTCGTCCGTCCGTCTGTCTGTCTGTCTCTCGATCGGTCTGTGACTTCACGTTTTCGTCGACGAGAGAATGCTCTCTCTGTCGCTCACTGCAGTGAGTACTGAGTTTCATATTTTTTATAATTTTTTTTTTCTTATGGCACTTTTTACATTTTTCCCTATTTTTCTCCCTCTCCCCTTCTTTTTATTACCACGTTTTTCTTAGCTCGCTTTCGTGTCCGTCTGTTTGTTTGTCTGTTTGTGATGATCAAATCTTGCAATCGATATTTCATCAACTTTCCCGCTAGCTAGCGCTCTGAAACTTTTAGGGAAGCTCAGCTCCCGATGACAATTCAATAATCAAAAATTTGTTGCACGTTTCCAGGCGTATTTATTCAATGAACCCTTCTTTATTACAGCCACGCACCCAGATAAATACGGGAACAACAATGTATCCCCTCGGATACAATTTTCTACAGAACTTCGAAAAGAATTTTCTTTCGTGCATTTGCGTGGCCAACTGAAATAAAATGAATATTATGTAGTAAAAACGTGGGTCGGGCTGTACGTTCACCATCAAATTTCCAAAATTGGAAATGCTTTATGCTTTTCGCTTTAATCATAAATCTGCCCGACACACGTTTTTTGGGGCGAGCCATAATTTATTTTCTACCTTTAAGTCCACAAGAAAAATGTGGTTTTACTTCAACATATAATCCAAAAGGGTTCTATATAGAGTCGCTAGATCTGGTCTTAGGAAATCAAATGAGATGTATCTCAACGATGTAGCTTGAGAATTATAGGAGGAGAAAAATTTTTAAGAAGATTTATTTTGGACATTTTAATTGTCCAAGGGAGCCAAAGAAGTAAAATTGATTGTGTTATTATTATTATATGCGTATTGAGGATACCATCACCCGACTTTAGACTTATTCCTATCCAGTTTTACGTGAAAAAATAAGTAATACGTGTGATTTTTCCAGGATAAATGTTTATTTTAAATGGTTCTTTTATTTAAGTTAAAAACGGCGCAGCGCAAAATTTTTTACCTAATATCAATGAGAAATGATTTGTTGAATGTGCATTTTTACAGCTACAAAATGAGTCCAAACACATTGCAATTAACGCAAATAATGAACCATAAATTCAATTTTTCAAACTAATCTCTACATTTTGTGGGAAATTGTTCATTTCATGTAAATTTGGGATAAGCCTCACGCAAAAATTGAAGTTCAAACATACATACGGTTTAATGCGTTAGACGAGCCCTTTCCGCAGCTACAAAAGGAGCCTAAAAACAGAAAGTCATTTTACATATTTTTTTACCCAGATTTAAGTGAAATGCTTGCTCAGAATAGTAGAAATCGCGACAGTGATGCTGCTGTCCATTGGCAAGTCATTTTGTTGCTACGGAAAAGTTAGCTGTGCGTGAGGCGAAACTCTGGGCCGTCGTTCATTAGGATAAATCAGAGCTTGTCAAATGCTGGTGAAAAACTTTTCCTTTCGGCAATGCGGCGTGATTTTCAGCAGGCCACAGTCTTCATCAAATGCAAACGAGCAGAATAAAAAATGTCGGTGTTTATTTGGTTGTATATAACTATTTTTTATATTTCAAATCACCTCTGACGTAATCTTACGTAAGTTTTCAAATTGATTTTTTCATTCTAATCAATGATTCCGCAATTCAGAGGCACGATGATTCTTCAGTCACGTTTATTATTGAGCTAATCAAATTCGGGTCAATTCTGTTGGGTTTTAAGTGACCTGAATATCGTTAAATGAATTAACTTTTCAGCAACTGATATCGTTGGAACATATTTCGTGTTTCTTTGTGCGTTTACAGAGATCCGATTACAGGACAAGGATTAATTTTATTGGTGATATTGATAAGAGGAAGTCTTGGTTTATTTTATGAGCGTAATATTTGTTACTGATTATTATTTTACTCTTTTAGTGAACTTTTTTCACTACTTTTAGAATATTAAACGGGTTTAGCTTGAGATCCTTGCTTTCAGGTCAGTGGTCTCTGAATGCCTTATTTTATTCTATATATCTATTGGATGAGCCGCGATAAACTTCATTAAATTATCATTGTCAAACCTTCTTCAAAACTGTTGAAAATTTTACTTGTTATTCAGAGCTCTCTTTGAGAAATGTTGATAAAATAATAAAGATATAAGCTCGCCAAATCCGTCATCGTGATGCGTGGGCTTTTGTGGTCAACTCAAAGAACAAAATTAATTTTTGCTTTGGGTTTGATGAAGACTGACAGGCGGCAGTGAGGCAGAACCACCGCTCTTCTCAGTTCGATGGCTTTTGATGTTCTGGAATAAATGGAGCTCCCGTCCATCGACTGGGTGCGGTCACCGGTCAAATACAACGAGTATTTATGGCTTTGTGTTGTCAAGAGCCTGGGAACAACTGTGATGCTTAACTATGATGGCGATCAATGCATGCATGATTGCAGATAATCAAAGTAATAATAAAGTAGTTACCGGGCCTCAGCTCTTGTTGGGAATGTATTTAAAATTCCAAAGGACAATGATACTTTTAACATAATTTAAGTGGGAACCCTGGAGCATATTTCTCGCTAAACCATCACCTAACTGTAGGAATTATGTCTTTGATTCAGTCACGGACGGTAAGCGCAGTCATTATTTGTATTTAAAAAAAAATAACCCTTGGAGACTAACAGCTAGAATGATTCAGTATATTCTAGTTTGATCCGGCAAAGTCCGCATTTTAATTCCTTATCTCACGTTCTATATACGTCGGTTGGGTGCAATGGAAGGCTAATGCCACACAACTTTGAAAGGCAAATCGCGAAGCAAATGTGCTCTCTATTTCATTCCACCAGGGAGTTCTACTCAAGAACTTTCTATTCCATTCTCAGAGCGTGAATAATTCCGAGCCTTCCTGAAAACTTGGCCTATTGAGGCAGGCGCAGTATATTATAGGACTTTTGTGGGGCAATACTGCGAGGCCGGTCTGTGATGGCCGCCCAGCCTGCGAGCCAAGCGTCCTGCTCATGTTTATATGCCGGTGCATTGTTTGCTGCGTGAAAATGTTACTCACGCTTATGACTGTGTAAGGTGTGCTGCGTGAAAATGTTGCTTCTATTTATGACTGTACAAAACCCGCTGCGTGTGCATGTTGCTCATGTTTGTGCCTCTGCACAGCTTGCTGCGTGTACATGTAGGCCATGTGTGTTACTGTGTAAGGCTTGCTGCGTGAACATGTTGTTCACGTTCAAGATTATGTAACGTCTCCTAGCTGGATGAAATGTCCTGCCAGCAGTAATTTTCCCAGGTGAAGAAGAAACACTGTCTTGCCAGCTGTCATTTTCCCAGGTGAAGAAGAAACACTGTCTTGCCAGCCCTCATTTTCCCAGATGAAGAAGAAACCCTGTCTTGCCAGCTGTCATTTTCCCAGGTGAAGAAGAAACACTGTCCTGCCAGCTGTCATTTATCCAGGTGGAGAAGAAACACTGTCCTGCCAGCTGTCATTTATCCAGGTGGAGAAGAAACACTGTCCTGCCAGCAGTTAGTTTCCCAGGCGGAGAAAAAACACTGTCCTGCCAGCAGTTAGTTTCCCAGGCGGAGAAAAAACACTGTCCTGCCAGTTGGCTTATTACCAGGTTACGGGAAATACCGACCTATGAGTTCGCATTTTCTCAGGCAAACTCCATCAAGTTATGAACTTGGTATTTCATTCCGAGTTTACTAATGCAGAATAATTTTACTATTGCAGACACATGAAAACTCACATAAATGTAAAAATGTTTTACTAGACACACAGTCTACGTTTTGTTCATCACAAAAAACTTGCACAGAGCCTACGACGCTGCCACCCTGACGATCTCGTCTGTACAGAACACACGTTGTTGCCACAATAACACCTCCTCTGACTAACAAAGTTAAGTTGTAATTAACCAATCCCACATTAATTAGTAACTTACCGCCAATTTCCTGACTTTAAGAAGTACTCTCCCTCACATCAAGTATTACCATTCTTAGCATTACCTCAGTTCAGGTGGTGAATTACCTGGTTCTCCCTAGACATTACATTCACTCATGTAGAGTTGTAAATTACCTTAATTCAATTATTACGTATCATGTAGTACATGACCTCATGTAGCGAATTATCTAACATTACAACAGTTTTTGCAAATCAGCGCAAATTTTTTGCAAATTAATAGTAAATTCTCTAACCTTAAGTACTACATCTCCTTGTTTTGAGAAGTAGACGTGTACTTCATTTTAGTTTCTATAAGTTGTGCATCTTTTCATGTTAGCGCATTTCCTCACATTAAGTAGTGCAATAAAATTATACAAGTAATGCATGAAGTCGGTCATGTGAAGGATTGGGATGCGTGGTGCATACAGACGTGGAGCAATGCGTGGTGCATGCAGACGTGGAGCAATGCGTGGTGCATACAGACGTGGAGCAATGCGTGGTGCATACAGACGTGGAGCAATGCGTGGTGCATACAGACGTGGAGCATGCGTGGTGCAGTAATAAGAATTTTTATCATGCAGTCTGCGCTAAAGTGAGGCGTCGCGTCGCAGCTGTCACAGGAATTTATTCCCTGCCTGTCACTTCTTGGTTTTTTGTGGATTTTTTTTTCGAACAATTCAATATATGGTGGATAAATGTAAGTAGATATAACATCAAGGAGCTGACACATCTGATTCTAATTTATCTGAGGCTCGCTCTTTTCCTCAGTGAAGTCTTAATGATGAGTGACGCAGCTGAAGGAAATATTTTATATACGAGTTAGAAGAAAGTTGACAGCTGTAGGGTTGATCTCCAAGAAAAGCGTGGGATGTACTCGCATAATTCATTATAATTATTTTAATCCCATTTGTTCACGTATTCTAGTGGCACTCGATCGCATCTGAGCTGGGTCTTATAAAATAATTATGAAAATTTCTCGGGTGACAGCTGACTTATGGAGAATGTAACTGCAGTATATATAATAATTTACGAAATTAACTCTATTCGTAGCCTTTTCAACTCGTCAGATCCTAAATTATTCTTGTATTCTACATAAGACACAGTAGAGTCCGATTAAGCACCATAACTAGAGTATCTGATGCATGGTGCTTAAGAATTTACCCTAAGTATCACTCGCATCATCCGCCAGATTTCGTTGCACTTACACAGTCTTGTTCAGTCTGCCCGCTTGCTGCCCTGCCGCCCCAAGTTCTCCCATCACGTGCCATAACTCAGCAGCCGTGGGGCGGGGAGCGTTATTGTTGTCATCAAACTGCGATTATCAGCGCCATTGTCCCCACAAAATCTAAGCCACAGCAGCACGTAACTCACCACAAATGTATTGCAAAATTGGTGATTGTTCATTGCGGTTTCTTTGTTCGAAGCGCATAGAGGCCCACCGTTAGAAGTAATGTGTCTTAAGTTAGCGGAAAACGTTGACATGCAATTATCAACGGAAGTCTGAACGTCAACCGGAGCGTCCGAACAGAAGCTGTTTCACGGCGGAAGCTATGTCATGTTCGTATCTAATAATATAATAAACTTTTCCACGACCCTTTTGACCAGACTTGTTCGCTGCCCCCAGTAAATACTCATCATCATTAAATTTACTATGTATACTTGCTTACTTAATAATCCTGCGGAATACTTTACTCAATAATACTTTACTTAATAATAATAATAATAATAATATATTACTTAATAATCCTGCGAACAACTAGCGCGGACATAACTAGACAAAATTGCAGCCAAGTGATGGAAGCGTAAACATTTTGTTCAAACACAACTTCAGAGCCGCCGAGTATTGTCTGCGGCAGTTTATCGGTCACGAGGCTCGCTCCTCTCCTGAAAATGAGGATAAATGCAATATGGTTCTGCCGTTCTTGTGTTTGTTTGTTTTCTTGTCCCTCGTAAACTCTAGATCATTTTAACCGAAAATAATGGAATAGATTTTAACGCGACTAAAGCGAATCTAGCCAGTGGTGGTCTCCGCTCAGAATAACTTGCAAGTACCTAGAACGAATGCACAGAACACGATTTTTTTAGAAAATAAAGTAAAAAAATGACGCACGGATAAACTCTTATAAAGCTCAACCACTATCATCCGATGAGCAGTAGTTCATGCACCCTAAATAAAAAAAAACATATATAATGCTGATATTTGGTTCACATTATATCTTAAGGCATTTAAGCAATTGATTTCGACCGCCTGAGCATGTAACTCGATTATTAGTTTTTTTCCTTGTATGAATTTAGTAAGCATTGAGTTCACGTAAATGACCACCGATGCATCAACAACTTCAGTCCGATAGATTCATTTAAGCAGGAACGATTTTCCAGGCCTCTGATATATATTTCCCATTCAGCTCTTCATCCTTTTCCGATAGTGATTGTCCATGAGATAATATCGGGTTTGTATGCTGGCTCTGAGCTTGGACTTTCTATTCCTAGTTCCAAGTTTACTTCAAAACTTGGGAATTAGTATTCACTGATGTTTGTAGAAGGGCAGGCTAAAAAGGCTAAAAGGAATTTTCCGCATTTAAGTTTCCCAAATGATCACACTTGTTCATTACAAATATTAGATGGCTAGTTCTGGGTCATTGAGAACATAAAAAATGTTCAAAACGCATACCTAACCTTTTATTCCTTGCTGCTCCGATTCCGTCGTACGTTCATTAGTGGCCATCTCGATCAAACTGTCCGATGAGAGGGAGATTCTGTCGCCATAATCATTTGACCAGGATTAAAAATTCCTCCTTCATATTATCCTTCAAGTTTCGAGCAACAGTAGGCGACCATAGACAGGCGCCTAAGTTTTAGCATAATAAACCTCTTTGCTTATCGCGCAAATCTAAAACTTCAGACGGCTACAAACAATCCGGTGCCTGCGATGCACTGAAACTAAATTTGCAACACAATCCACAGCTTTTGCAGTTCCTCAAGATGTGGAAGCGTATGATTTAATATGTCTGTAATTTTATAATATCATGCTGAGCAGGAATTTTTCCAAGACCAAAACTTGTATTTATTTTAAAGCTTAACAAAGTATTTCAATAATGCTCCGTAAGGCCAAACTTTAATATGGATGATGGAGTTTCTTGGGAAACTAAAGTTCCACGAGTCGATGCAATTATTACCAACCAGACACAACTACTTTCTAAAGCCAAGTGTTGTCGCGAAGAAGCTTTTGCAGGGAATCTGTTACTTCACCTATCATATAATATGGATGGGCCTCCAAACTGTTCGCTAATGAACTTATACTTTCAATGAAACCATTCCCTAGGATTGTTCTCATGCTTTACCGTGTACATATAGACACAGAAACAAAAACTATTACTTAATAAGCGCTTCAGATTACTTTGTTTTTTCGTCTTCGGAGTCGATAAGAGGAGGCGATTTGCAGTATTTACCAAATTGCTGATTTCTACGTACGAGCAGGTATACGGACTTCGCTGGTGCTACTTTTACTGAAATTACGTTGAACGTTTCATCCGGTCACTCAAAATTCAAATAGCTTCGATTCCAGCGAGCCCATACAGGGCAGCTGGGTGACGCTCCCATGCGACGATAATTGAATAATCAACGAAACAAAAAATAAGCCAGCTACTAATCAATCAACGATCAGCTAAATATGACAGGAACATTATTACTGAACGATACGCCGCGTATGATGATTAACATGAGCAAATCACTGCTTGATAGTTTCCATGCACTGATTTGTAAAACACAACGCTATCGATCGACCGTCCCATGAATAACATTTAATAATTGCCATGAAATACATATTCTCGCGATAGGATAGCTAGTGCTATTCACTCCTAATGATCTCGCGATATGATAGCTGGTGCTTTACGCTCCTGATTTAATGATAATAATTTAATTCGAGGAGATTATTTTTTAGGGTAGTGTACGTGAGTAATTGATAATCGTGTCAACCCACATTTCATTACTTGATTGATGCCAAACCATGAATTGGAAGTTTGATCTGGAATTTCTCGTTGTTCTCCAGCAGAAAATTCCGAACCCATGAAATGAAAAGTCTGAACTTCAAATTCAACCTCACGCAATGCATAATAATCAATGAAATTATTTTTATTTGTACCCCAGCAGTTATTCAAATACAATTATAATGCTATTTCTCATTAATTTTTTCACTTCCAATGCATTTAGTTGATGGAATATTGTTTATTATAAAATCTATGTGCATCGAACTTGACTCTATAACTGATCGAGTGTTTGGCTGGTTTTTTAACAAAATAACGATTGTACTTAGCGGGGCGACGCGACTCCCAATGCAATAATTCCCCCAAATAAAACTATTTTTATAGATTCAAGTAAATAATTACTATCCTACTAAATTTCACAGTGTATTAAAACCAAAAACATCAATAAGAAAGTACGGAATCTAATGAGGTTGGTATTACGCAATATTCGCTCCTGTTTCTGCTTAGAGCCTTACTCCTGACATCGGTTTGACGGATAAAAATGGATTAAAACCTGCTTGAAGCAATACAACTGCAGCTCCGATCATTGCTGAGCTCTGAACGATGCAGCTGCATCGTGCTGCCACAACGATGCAGCTGCGTCGTGCTGCCACAACGATGCAGCTGCGTCGTGCTGCCACAACGATGCAGCTTCGTCGTTGTAGCAGAGTTGCAATTGCAGCGTTTTTTCCGCTGACATCGGTCGAGCTGAGGTTAGGAGTACAGCTAATCTTATGTGTTACTTGAAAGTAATGTGTTCCTTCCACATCTACGCGTGCTTCACTTTCTCCACCAAAGGCTACTTTGGTCACTTGCTTGGGTAACATAGCAACACATATTTCATTGTACGGAGAAGATATATACTGTAGCACTAGATAATGATATTGCCTAATAGGGTGAACGCAAAATATGATTAATAAACAATAATGCTACCGAAATTTGACACTAGATATTTTCTAAATAGTAACAACTCATGTATCGCTTTCACTATTGTGATGCGCGACGAAAAATGCTTTATATTCCATTCCTTAATTGAATTCTTTATTGTTCGAACACAAATATGTTTAGGTATGCGTAAAAAGTATAAATGCACATATTTTTCAGATCCAGAAGATGATACTGGGAAATCATATCCCAATTTATCATGCTGGGAAATCATATCCCAATTTAACAGACAAGTAAAAAAATTATAAATAGGTTGGAGAACTTTTCTGCACTTTCTTTTCACGCATTAACACGCACAAATTTCTTGGTCAACACGAATAAACGAGGTCTTAGAAATGCTGGTGTAGATATTGTCTCTAAAGCAAGCTGTGCTCGCTCAACTTATCCACCTGGAGACGCGAGGTAAGAAGCAGGCATGGGTCTCAATAGCATCACAAACTTTGCAGAACAAACTTCATTTGTTCGTGTATAAGTTGAGGGTGAGAAAATACGGCTTCCTATTGCTGGCAGTCACTACTGCTTATTGCTGGCAGTCACTACTGCTTATTGCTGACAGTCACTACTGCTTATTGCTGGCAGTCACTGCTGCTTATTGCTGGCAGTCATTATACTGCTTATTGCTGGCTGCGTGGAGAATGTGTCTCACGGTATAGTTCTTGTGTTCGTTGTTGAGCTTCACGCAAGGTATTTGGTGCCCGGTGGCTGGCCGGTTTTCGGTAGGAACTCAGTCGACTCGAATTTACAACTGCGAGGCATGCCACCGTCAGCAGAAGAAAGTAAAGAGCTGGAAAAGTCTAATCATAAATATGGACATATCGATTTGCTGAGCATTTCGACAAGGTGCGCACAAATTATAACACCTTCGTGACATAATTAAGAAGAAAGTTTTAGTCTTATATATAGTTGCCAGTAGCGAAGTAATTAAGGAATATACTTAATTACTTAGTAGTATACTATATGTATACTACTATGTATACTTATACTTAGTAATTAAGGTTTTCTTCTCGCTTCGAGTCACAGACATGCCCTAACAAAATTTATGTGGAACAGCCTTCCTGAAGATATTGTTGACGCTCCGAGTATGAACGCGTTCAAGAACAGACTAGACAAGGCCATGCATGAGCATATGTTTAGTCTTAAAATGCCTCGTACCCTACTTAACAACTGATATCTATATAGAAGTGATTGTAAATCTACCGTCAGTTGAAAAGATCTGATCAAAAGGCCAGTCAAGTCAAGAAAAATACAAGAATCGGCGACAGGCCTATCCAGGCCTATTCTTTAATGCCGAAGATACTATACTATACTATACTATATGACAGTTCTGTAATAACGACACTGGCGAAGCATATTTTCTTTCGTGCATGGGGGCTTTAGTTAAACTGTGTTAGAATTTAAATAAGACACTTAATTGGAAATCGTTGATGAGTTGCCTTTTTGTGTTAGGTATACACTTATGTTTATTGCAAATCATCATCCAACATGAGGCGAATTATTCGTAAGAATTCTATAATGTATTCTTGAAATTATCTTTGGTAGCATTGCTCGAGAACAATTGAAATCAAGATGCTCATATAAAATTAAGCATGTGTACATATTAAGCGATATTCGAGTACATACGCAGCACAAAAATCTCCGGGCATTCGAAATACATAAGAAACGGCAGGTAAAAATGTAACATATTTAAGACCTTAATTATTGCCAGCGATCATTTTTAAAAAGAACAGAATTGTTAACTAGGAAGATCTTGCGTAGTGGAGTCGTGATTGTGCTCAATGAATCTCGTTTAAAATAGTAGCCTGATTGACGAGTTACAGACCGATTTGTTTGTGTATAATTTGGCCGAATTGAAGCTTCTGAGACAATCAAGAAAAAATCTTTTGGATAGTTCAAATAAATTAGGAACAGAAAAGACGTTTGATTGTCAATTTCTGATGCGAGGAGAGTGCATATATATGTGCTTTGGGCGTTTCACCTAATTCACTAGTTTGATAACCCTATATTAAATTGAGTTCATTTTCATACCACGCACTCATGTTTCGGGCTACGCTGTCATCATTTGTGTGATTTTGTTCATGAACTTTATTTTTAGTAATGTTGCATGCTTCATGCTGCGCTCATTCTCGTCAACGATCCAGCGAGTTTATTGAGAATATATACGAAGGTTATTTCCTTACACGCATAGCCAAAAAAATTCTGTTTCTATGAGCTGCAAGCTACAGTTCGCCAAGCCTGAAGGTGTATCGACATTCTGTCGTTTCGTGTCGTGAGGTCATTTATTCCGTTGTTCAAATCATGAAATCTGTCCTAAATTAAACCTGAGGTAAATCACCGATGAAACACAACCCGGACAAAAGAAATAAATACCCCAGGTCTGCTTAAAATTATACAGAGACCTCCCTGTCTATGACGAATGACTTGTGAGCAGCGTGAGTACTCGGCATTTGCGGCCGTCATTCACAGCAATTGATCAAATACTCCACAATCGCTGCACCGGCTTGAATTATCAGTCATACATACCATGATTTATTTTTACAGGAGGCCGCCTCATTACCAACGCGTATCAGATATAACTTCTATCCTGAGGGGTGCGATCACTGAAACAGTTCATGGGAATCCAACTCGAGAGTGTATTATGAATCTTAATCTCGCCCGTGATATTTTTAGCATTTTGTAAGTACTTTGTATAGGAAATAAGAAAATCTATCAAAATTTAAATATTAAGATCTAAATTTGTTTTCAAGATCAGCGGCACAAAATTGAATGTCGCAAGACATGAGCCCGCCAATGACCATTAAAAAAAACTCAGCGCAATTTAAAAAAAGCCCATCCTTATATAGAGGCAAGTTAATCTGTAGCAAAGCTTCGCTTCATGCCACTCATTCAGTAAGCGCCATCACCGTGACGAGCTGTGCTGCACTTGCTATACCATTATCATCTCCGCGGCACAAGATAATATAATCAACCCGCGCATACATTGTTTCTGCCTCAACATTGTGAAGTGATTTGTTAATAATAATTGTATGTGTGGATTTTGCGGCGTAAATTACTTGCGGTACGTGTTACTGTGAGCCACGCTGTTACAACTACCACCATCAGTACTGGCCCACGCGTTCTTTGGCGGAAATATATTCATGGCTCGTGATCGTCATCGCCTGATCCACATTCATCCATAAATTTCACAAAATATTGTGATTTTTTGTTATTTTGATTCTAATGATTCTTGTGTGAATTTTTAAAATCGTGATATCCAAAGTTAAAGTTTAAGAATAAGCAAAAGTTTGGGGCTTAACTGAAAAAAACTTGGTAATAAAAAATAAAAACTATAATTACCGCAGATTCCCCTAATCAAGAATACTAATAAATCGACAAATTTCCAATCAAAACAACTTTAAATTAAACAATGTATAGTTAGAATGACAACAAAATTTATTTCTGGATTTTGTACCCACGAAATCCAAGACAAGGCCAGTAACTTTAATCGGGCACCATGCCTGAATGATTTAACAATATACGTTGCACAGAATGGACATCAGGTTACAAAAAAACTTCCTTCACTGCAATTCTGAGCATAAAGCTTCTTGCACGTTGGGCATCTTGATAGGCCGCGCACTCGCCCTAATTACCACGAATGCAGGGTGAATAAAATGTCATCGTGATAAGCGGATTGCCGGCATGGAGTGTTCACACCTCATTGACATCTTTTCCCTGCGATGTCAAAGACACACAAACAACGATTATTCACAGGTTAATTTTTCATTCTCATTTGTCTTAGTCTACTTTTTAAAAAGTAGACTACTTAGTCTACTTAATAGTCTACTTTTTTATCAAATCAGTCGAACTTGAATCATATTGAATCTGAAACTTCAGAATTCTCTATGCCTCATATAGAAAGGCTGGCAGAGCAAAAATGATATTAATTGTATTAATGAATGAATTATGGGTTTGTAGTAGTGCATTAATGAATGCAGGACATGAAGAGTAGTGAGGAAGATGTTAAGGGTATTGATATAAAATTTATTGAAGAGGGCATAGAGGGTATTGAGGAAGGTATTAAAATAACTGGGGCCGGTGTTAAGGGATTTGATTAATTTATTAAATTTATTGATGAAGTTATTAAGAGTATTCAGAAAGACAGTGAAAGTAATGGGGCAGGTGTTAAGGGTATTGATTTAGTTATTAAAGGTATTGATGAAAGAATTTACGGTATAAAGGCAGGTATTAAAGGAAGTGAGGGAGGTATTAAAGACATTTAAGAAGGTATTCCATGCATTGAGGAAGTCATTAAAGGTATTGAAGGCGGTAGGCAATGAGCAAGGTATCAAGTCAAGACAGTTCGGTATGCTGGTAAACGTAGAAGTCGAGGCTCATTCTCGATTGATGTGCGTAGCAGGGCAGCACTCAGCCTGATAAGGTTGGGAGGGCACACCTCGTTGCCGCTACTCCGTGGAACTACCAGCACACTCACCTAATTTATTAGTGAGGAGGATCTAGCGTCATGAACTATACATAGATCGTCAGTATGTAAGTTGAAATCACTCGCGGCTTTGATTAATTTCGATGCCACCGCTTCTCAATTACCTGATGGTCACCTTTTATATTCAATTCTGGACAGAAAAGAGATATAGTACTGCCACGTCACGCCCTAATCAGCAGGACTTCTGCTGTGAAGCTCCGCGCAGCTCATAGCCGCGCAGAGCGTTTAAGAGAAAATAAAACTCGTGTATCTCACTCGCACATCAGGAAGCCACAAAAAAGTGCATGTTACTTAGCGGAAAGTGTGAAGCTCCCCTTCTGGTGGAGGCCATTCTCTCACAAAAAGAGAAATGAATTACTCCTTAGGCACTGACAGTTAATTAAGGACGAACCGTTGACTTTCGGCCTAATACAGTAAGGGTGATATTTACAGTGCAAGAATCTAATAAAACATTTGTTCATTGACGCTGCCGGGTATATAAATAATCAATTTTAGGCTCAAAATTTTCCTAAAAAACTATTGTACAGAGACAAAAAAAAATGAAAAAAAGTAATGAATGAAAAGTAATTATTCTAAGTAAACCTATATAAGAATTCGTGCCAACAAGATGAGCGAGGTGACGACTTAGAAGGCAGGTGGCGAGGCTGAAACGAATTAATTAATTTTTTAAGGCTTCTTCGTCTGCTATGCCGAGTCCAGCAGGTGCAGATTTCTGGCCAACCCTCAAGGCGCACAAGTCAAAACTGAGTTCTTAGTAGGCATCACGTCAACTGACGTTGCTCCTTGATAGCATAAAAGCATTACGAACATGGAGCAGAGCAGGCAATGCAGGAACGCTCACATTGCATTACGAAGTTTCAATCGACCCAAAACCCGGAATATAATAGGATAAATTCCAATAACTACTTCTCACCTTAAATGAACGAGTATAGTCAAGTACACAGACAGATAGCGATTGTATACAGAATATACCAGGGAACCGTATTTCTATTCAAGACCAGCCTAACAATTTGGCCATTCAGGCGGATAACAACATATAAAAGGCGCATTAGTTCTAAATCGTTTTCTACTAGTCATTTAATTTATTTTACGATCACTGAAATGTACTATTTTGTAATACACACACAACATTTTACTAACCTAAGCTAAAAACTTTCTCAGGCTGTGCAGCAATGCAGGGTATTATCTTTTTTCTCTGACTTATTGTACGGGTAGATGAAAACAAATTATTAACACTCCGCTGAATACGCAGTAAAGAAAAAGAATAGCACTCAGCAATGTACACGAGGCAAAATGTACGTGGCTGCCCTCATTTGTTAATGTGTTTCGCCTGTTTGCACCATTTGTCTTAAGCCGTTGCTTACGGAGGCACTGCAATAATTTACAAGGCAGTTATTGCACCACACAATCCGTATTTTTCCGGCATTTCTCACCCAAGAGAGAAGACCGGCAGATGTTTTTGTGAGGCTGCAATAGACCGAGCAAAGCATAAATCATCTGCCACGTTTAAGAAGCTCGGCCTTGTGAAAATGGTGAGCGTCGAGCTTTTCGTTTTGGTTTGGCAAATAACTGGAAGGATACAGCCAACCTCACGTTGGGTCCGGTGCGGGAGACTGGTTGCAGAAGGCCAATGATATTCAATTGTTTGCTAAACGAAAAATATCAATACAGATCTTGCATAATTAAATTTGCGTATTAAACATCACTTAAAAAATACAAAAATTCAGAACAAAAAATATTTTTCAAGCTTTTTCAATAAAAAAAATAATTTAAGTTGAAAATCTAGGCGGTTAACATGGAGCCCTCCTCCATCTTGTTGTAAGTTTGCGTAAAGCATTAATTGAGATTTGAGGTTTGGATGAATCGATTGACGCTTCACAAAGGAGGTAATAATGTGAAAATTCGAAATTTCCTCCTTACATATTTATTATTATTTGTGTTATTATCTTCTTTCTATCGAAATCAATTGTTGACATCTATTACTGATGAGATCGGTTGAAAACTTTGACATTAGTTATATCCACTAATACAATCTGGATTTCAGGGAAAATGAGATTATTTCTCTGTTGACAATACTTCCATACTCCGAATAATAGCTTAAAATATGCCATAAATCGTAAAAAAATTCCTAGTCAATCAATTATACATGCTTGTACCGAACTGTTTATCAAAGGAAGTGAATCGGGAGAGATAAATCATTCTTTGTTTGGAGCTCTGCGAGGTCGTCGTTTTGCCTTGGAGTTTGTATTTTCAACAAACTATAAGCAACCGCAAGCCATTTTTAATTGCTATTTCGGGTAAAACTTAGATAGAGTAGGCTTGTGTGTGGTTGACGTGCGTAAGTTCTAGTCGGCTAAAAGTTATCGACGCGAAGAAACGTGTAATTAAAACAGGAGGGAGGTACGCTTTGGTATATTAGAAAGTTCTGTTTCTCAAGCATCGATCCGCTGAATCCATGTTACCATCACCCCACTGATTCCATGCTACCGTCACCTCTTTGATTCTATCAAAAATAAAATTTATTGGTGGAGCATTGATGATTCCTATAGGGTTTATATATAAGATTATCATAAAGATGCCATAAACAATAGCACATACATAAAATAATTGGTGTCTATAGGGGAAAATTATAGGTGGAGCACCGATGGCGCACCGATGGCTCTTCCGGCCTATGTTCCACCTATAACTTACCGATGGCCACCCTACCCGAAAATCTTTTCTTCCGCAATTAACAAATCATTGGCACCGGTGGCGCATCGACGAGCCACCGATGGCCACCTTTAAAATGAAGATGATAAAAATTGTCCTTTAGTTTCGCATCCGATGGATGCATTTGCATATTACTGATATTGCTCAAACAATCACTATTCTGAGGGCTACGTATGCAAATCAACCACGTCAGTACAACCAGCAATGTCAGACATGTAACAAGAACAATTAAAGTATCCGAGTACCATGCGCATACCTCGTGAGAAATATACATGAAGAAAGAAATTCCTGGCAGCTAGCATTCTATCTTCGATCTCCCTCACGTGAAGCCAGACATCTACCGTTCAAACATCTAAACATTCTTCGGAGAGAACTTGGCACTCGAGTTATTTTACCAATTTTAATTGAAGTATTGAAATTATTAATTTCATCAAATACCAGAAGTTAGTGTTACCACCGTGATGATTAGATGGTTTCATCAATTTTATTTAAACATGCTGCTATATTCGGGTAAACAGCCACTGAAAGCAACTTCGTTTATCCATAACGAACGATGGTTCAGCTCAGAGTACAGGCTACGGGAAAATGCTTAATAAGTAACGATGTTTTACAATGTGAACATTACACCAATTTTGCAGCGGCTAGATTCGAAATATTCTCACCAAAACTATTCATACGTGAAATAAGGAATTGATATCGCACTCGACGATTTTGAAATGTTAGGCGTGAAATACCTTCATCACTTTGTGTCACTATTTTTATCTAACATAATCTTTAATATTTTGCGTAGGAAAGATACCGAGACCACTTTATTAGAAACGTAGACTTGAACTCAAAATGATTCTCTGACGGTATAAGCAAATTTCCCCTACATAATTAAATTCCACTTTCGAAGTCAACGACAGAACACCGAATTTTTACTCATATCCCTCAGCGTAAGTAGGATACTGTTTTGACAAGAAAACTGCCATTAAAGCACATATTTCAAGCAGGACATGGTACAGGTCATTACGAAAGAAGCTCAACGCCAACGCGCGTAAAGCAACAGATACGAACGTGAACGTGTACGTACTGCTCGCTTTAGACCTGCAGAGCCGCTGTCGACTACGTAAACGTTGTATTAGACTTAGGATAAAGGTGGCAACTTGAGAATATTATAAATATTAAGAAACCCATTTTATTGATCCATACAATTTATACCTAATGGTAAAATAAATTAGATTTAATTTATCGCGATATTTCAAACACAGTAAGTCGGCGCTAAAAATTGAAGCAAAATATCAGGTGAAGATAAAAATCGTATTCGCCATCACCTTTTGAAAAACTATTTTTTGCTATACAATTTTTCATTGTTCCTCTGAAAATTTTTATCAGGAGGAGTCGGATGCATGCTCAGTGGCTCCACATTGGCTTGAAAAATATGTGAGCACCTAGCTAAAAAACTATACAATAATGTATCAAAGTTATCAATCGTCAGGATATTTAAAGGATTGAAGGAAATATTATTAATTTTCGATTTTAAACTTTGTATCACTAAACAATAAGGAACCATTTCCAACAAATTTTTTAAACCGTTTGAGAGACGAATTTTTTATTGCATTTTTGAAATTGTACCGTGAAGCCGCATTTGTGATTGCTTCTGTCTGTCAGTTCATCTCGTACCTACCGAATTCACGCTAATTTTTTGTTAAATTTACTTGAATCGAAATATTACAAATATTTACCCGCATTTTTATTCGACATGCTGCCGTCACCTCTCGATCTGATTCCATGCTACCATCACCCCCTTAATTTTATATTCTCATCACTTCTCTGATTATATGTTTATCACCACCCATTTGATTCTATGTAATCATCACCCCTTTAATTCTACGCTACTGTATAGTATTCTTTGCTAAATTTGCCGATTACTTCAAAGAATTGTCCGTCGACTTTCGTAAAACAGTCAATCATCCAAAGAGCTCAGAAAATTTTCCACTCGCTAGTGATAGACAACAACAATAACAATACAGTTGCACAATTTTTCTCCCAATAGTTTGGACGATTGCGGTGTAATGATGGTACGCAGCAGCGACGTGAATTTGTGCAATGTTGAGATATTTTGAGTTTCATAGCCACATTTAATTGTTGAGCGGAAAAAACTTGCGTTCTTCATATAAATCGCCAGGAAAATTTGCTCCCATTGTATACTTTTTTGGTAGTGTGCGCCATTTTATAATTCACGGGACAGATAGACAACACGTGAGTGGTCAACGCTAAGCTAGCGTTTACATGACGAATGTTCTTTTCAATAGGAACTTTAATTTTGCATATGCAACCAGAATTTTTTTTTTCTTTTTATCGCTAGCACATCGGCATCCACTGAATAGTCAAAACGTAGATTCTGCAACAAAATAAAAATTAATTTGCATATTTGTCGCTAGCAGATCGATAGGCATAGGATACTCAAAACGTAGAAATAATTGCAAAGCTTGGTATAAAAATCCACCAACCCACAGATTGAGCATCAATCCTCGCATCATGCACGACGCTATCGTTGTACAGTTGATGCATGGGGCCAATCTACACAAGCTGGTTGACGCCAGCACTCGAGTTGTCTGCCGTATGATAGGGTACGGTATGGTACACGGCCGTATGATAGGGTACGGTATGGTACACAGCCGTATGATAGGGTGCGGCGTAGAACAGCCATGGTTGGTCTGATGCTGTTAACGCTTTTGACTTGCTTCCTTGCGATCTAAAAACTGGTCCCTTGACCAGGCCCGTCAAAAACTGGACATAGCAGGCCTGAGAAACCTTTCAAAGTTTGTACCATGAATAAAAAATACATTTCGCAATATTTCAGCTAGAAATTTTTCACATCGGATCTGCGATGAACTAGGTCGTCTTCATACGTTTTCTTTATTCCTATCGCATGTCAAGATGCAGAGATTAAAACTTGGGTCAAGATGCATAAGTATTATTTCTGTAATGCAATAAATGGGTAACATTTTACCATTTTTTTTTGAAAATGTGAATTTCAACTCAAAACTTACATACTATGCTATTCGAACATGTAAAATTTCGAGAATTTCCGGCTTGAACAACTGCTATTTGCTGTGAATGTGAAGAATTTTCTCGTAGTTGCCAAGTTCCTTGCCCAAGTCAGAGCAAATACAACTGAATATACGAGTCCCTACGTGCAATTTACTTACTCCATCTGGCAAATACAGTTCTGAAATGAAGGTCCAGACGTCGCAATCTACTTCAATGATAGGCTAGCCACGGCGACTATCGTTCGTCATCTTGACTGAGCTGTGGGGCGAATGGATCACTGCCAGCATGCGGTGGATCTGTGGTCATTACTTCAAGACATCAATCCCTCCTGCAAAACAAACGGGTTATTTCCTATATAAAACATGCAAAAAGTTACATCCCCGATTACATGCTCGTCAGGAGGATGCCAAAGGATGAGTGGGCAAAATTTCTCCTGTAGCCAAGGTCCCGCTCAGGAGAATTGAGAGCCGCCAGGCCAGCATACAGCGCTATATAGCGAAGCGAGACTCACTGCTCGGGCTTCTTTGCCCCGGGCCGATACGTCAGCGTCGAACATAGACGCTCTTCGCTCATCAACTTTGGCGCTGCTTCATGAAAACAATTTGATAAACAAAAGCATGGCTGTCAAAAATATTTCTTTCCAATTTACCTCTATATATTTTCATAAAAACAAAAATGACAATAATTTACTTCGTCAGAATTTTATAAATCCTTTCAATTATTTCAAAGTTTGATACAAGAAGCACTAGTTGAATATTCCGTTTGCTAATTTATCTCTTTTTCGAATTATAAAATAACGTAGTTACATGCTACCAGCTGCATTTATTATTGAATTAGTATTAATATATTATAAGATAAATATTACATCCAACATTAGTATTTGAATTTGTTATTGTTAGATTAGCACGGTAAGATTGGTATTTCAAACTTTCACTTCGTCATTATTTACCGGAGTGAATAAGTCAATTAAAGACAAATTATTTAGGGTACTTTGTTCCCTAATATACGTGTCTGGGGTATAAAAAGTTATATCCCTTTTCTCGTTGAAACTCTGGCTATTTTCAGCTACTTCTCCACAGCACTTTCATTATCTTCCCCAATTTTCTTTTATTGTATTAAGGCTTAAGGGAGCAGTGGAACCCTGCCACAATTACCAACCGTGGCTCGAGGGAGGTCCGATAGATCGTTCCTGCTCGGCGCTACAAAACCTACCGTCTTTCTCAGATAAGTGCTTGAATTAATGGACGCTGCATTACCTTGATGGCACTCATCTGCTGCTCGACTTTTGCTCGCTCGCAAACGCCTTTTATTTCTGTGAGGTTCTGCAGGTGGACTCATGACATTATTTGGTGAGTAATTTAGTGGATTCGATAATTTGTTACGATAATTTTAAACACATTGTGCTCATATGTAGCAAATTCCACACGTATATCCGAAATTTAAAAGACGTAATTTGACTGTCAACTAAAATAATGCAACATGACATAAACAAGTGAACTTGTGAGCTCAACATGTGTTCAACATACGCCAGGTGTACACTATTATAGACGAAGGCGTATACATTAAATTAAGAGCACGACATAGCTATGCAGGAAGCTTAGACTTTTCGCGAACAAGAAGGTCGCCATGTTTTTGTTGAACTTCGAACCTCTCAAATAATAGACGAGTCACAATTTATTGATTTGTTTACCTTCGTATGCTACGGGTTGCATGAGTAAGTGAAAACAATTCAGGCCAAATTTTACTGCAATTTATTGATACGAAGTCACAGGCCTCAGGAGAAACAAGGCTGTTGCAATCTTTACTGTCAAATTTATTAGCATACTTTTACTGCCATAACTCCAATCCTGGTCTCTAATCCTCAAGCATGGTAGCAGGGAAATTAACGGTATATTATAGCTGCTTTAACGCCAAGTTCGTTGAGTTATTGGCGCCGCTTCGGAAGGTTGTGCCGACCACTAGCAGATCTCGTTTGATAACTCGTGCATGATGCTGATTAGGGCGTCGGTAATTCTGAATTAATATTATATTATACTTTATAGAACGTAGTTTGAGGGTGAATTAATTAATAACTTGAGTTATGAAAATTCTTGGAAGTTAAAGACTTAGTGTGAAGGTTGGGAAGGTTACAGGAATTTGGGTTGAACTGTGTAAAACTTGTATAAGTTGCTATTGTTCTCGAGATCGTGAGACCGAGGGCTGTTTATAGTTTGGAATGGCGAGGGCATCAAACGGCTGACCCTTGCTGATTTCAAAAGTGTCGCGGCGTCACTTCGAGGGAGTAGGCGTAACGGTGCGCGACGGCTGCGTGAAAAAGGACCGCCAAATAAGGCTGTTCAACGGAGGTGACCGTTACGCAATCACGGTCTGCAGTTAGCGGACTTGGTAACGGCCGCGGCCGTGAGGCCGGCGGTTTCTCCGTTTTCGAACATTGACGGTCGCGAGAAACCTAGACCCATCGAGGCAACTACGATTTCTGTGAGCGCGTCTGAAATCTACAAAGTACGGTCGACATCAACGGTACGGCTGCTACTCGGCCGTGTGGCAATGCGAGAAGGCCACGAGTTGTACAACGTACGATTATGACGCCCGTCATCAGAATTCAAGTTTTCGAGCTCTACACCAAGAATTATCATCGGTACGGTAATCAATACGATACGGTCACAATTTTCATCAGAAGAAGCGGTACGGTCACAGTCATCTTCAACCGCAGTACGGCAACGACCTTGGAGTAATATCATCGACTATGAAGACGAACACCACTATTCCGAAGTACGGCCGCTGAACCTACGACCGCTAAGTGGAAATACGGCCATGAAGAAAGAGCAACGGTAAAAGCGGACGCGAGAATACAGCAGCAGTGCGGCCGCTGAACCTACGGCCGCAAACGTGTGCGCAAGTTACAGTCGTTTACATCTGTTGTACGCATTGGAACTGCAACGGATTAATGTTTCTGGTAAGTATAGAAAATTTAGTGATGTTAACTGATAGGTTCTCAATTTTGATTGTGTTCAGATTACCTTTTTCATGTACTAGAGACTTTTGTAAACGTAGGATGTATCGGTGTTTCATTACAACCCTCTCTTTGTACTATTTTTTGCCGTAATCTATTCATCATACGAGAACTTTTTCGTGCGCCTTTTAAACCACTGCGGACCAATCTGACGAAATTAAAGCGATTGCCGATAAAATACGTAAAAGATATAATAATAGTAGAAAAATCTCAAAACTACTTAATATAAAAACTCCCTATTTAATCAATGCAACATATATAACAATCAATAAGTGATTGCTATTCATGCGGGAATAACAAAATGTTGATGAACGTCGTCATTCGTGGCTTTAATCCAATGTCTGTAACACAGTGCACGTTAATAATTTCTGACTGATCGTCGTTGCCGGCCTGAAAGCTTTTCAGATTCTTTCACGAAAATTTAAAATTGCACACAAATTTCTAGCTTGTTCATGCGAATGACTGTCTTATTCAAAAAAATTTACGGCATATTGCGTCTATGCAAATAGTACATCTTTTGCATTCCTTACTACATTTTATTTCATAATTAAATTAAGCCATTTGTACCAGGATCAGCGTTTCATGTTGTGTCTCATACACTCTCATGTGAAGGAGGTGTGCTAATCCTTGAGTGAACTGTGTGGGTATAATCAATTGATGCAAGCTTCTTGGTAGCTCAACTGAATGTACCGTTGCCTACACCAGCTCCTTTGTGTATACACAACTCTAATCGGAGATGGAGTAGAGGAAAGCTACTTTATGAATTTGTGATACATATCTTAACTCAAGCCATCAAAAATTAATTAATTTCTTAGCAAAAACTGTTAATAACCGTTATAATCTGTAAGTGGAACTGTAGTTCCACCTACAGATTATTTCCTCTCCATCACATTAAACAAAAGACTTATCTTCAATAAATTTTGCAATGAAATAAACCGATTTCTGGAAACGTGCAGACTGCAGCAACCGCTTAGCACAGCAAATGTCAACTATATGTCTAATACTACTTAACGCAATTGCTTTGGGGTGAGACTTTAAGTGATCTTCTTAAATTTTTACGCTAATCTTACCAAGTAATTTATACAGTGAGTAATTAAAGTGAATAATTTCCTAGTTGAACTTTCTTCCACTGAAAATCTTTCCCGAGCAGCCCCCCTAGCTGCACTCTAGAAAATGTCAGCTCCAAATTTGAGTTTTGCCACCCAAAAGATAATGTTCTGCCACAGCACTCTCATTTAATACTAGTAACTGTTATTTCAGCACTGAATAAAGCTGGTCCACGAGGAGCCTGAGAGGATTGGGACAAATACTTAAGGCAAAGTGATTACAAGTTGGCCACATGACGCTTGGGCTGATGCAGTGGCTACTATATATTATTCATGTATTATGTTGCTGGCAAGAAGTAGAGAAAGTCGGTCATACGTATATATGATTTAAAATTATTACAAGTATTGCGGGGATTAAAGGAAAACATCATTATTTGAAATTAGGTGCGCTGGTATAGTTTCAGTAGATATGACGTCTTCCTTTATGCTCCGCCAATCTATTGCAGACCTTTTGTGACGTCATACCGACGTACGCCGATGAGCACAACAAAAATCAGTCCAATTTATTTTCTAAATTTCAGAGGATCGCATGAGAACCGGGAAAAAAATCGAAGATCTGAAGGAGGGATTAATTTAAGAAATAACTCTGACCGATAATAACATTTTCATCCTTAATAATATTCTTAACTATTTTGAAGTATTTTTAGATGCTAATGTGCAGAATGGAAGTACAGAGCGCTCAAAGTAGTAATAATTTTAATTACAATATTATCGTGTCACCATATAGTTTTTGTGTCTTATCGGATTTAAAACCTCACTAATTTTACCTTTCAACTTAATCAATTCATACATATATGAAGACAATGACTTCCAAAAACTTTCATGCATTGTAACTTTCAGAGCACTTAGCATATGTTCTTCAAAATATTTCATTTGTTGGCTAGTCCATCTGAGCCGATTGCCTTAAACATTGACAGAATATTTTATACTGCCAAAGAATAAAGAGGCTGGTATTCTAATGAACGAGTGCTGTCCGCACTATGGCAAAATGCTAGCGGTGCATGGCAGTGCTCCATCACGTTATGAGATCTCTAAAAGAAATGAGACTTTTGGCTCTCTTCCTTTCTTTATTTCTTCAGCACATAAAGTGCGTAAATTGTAGCGTTATTTGTAATTGCGTAAATTGTAATGTGTATGAATTAACGATATTGATCCTTTAACACCGTTCGATCGCGTGGTCCATCTCGAGATACCTGGCTTCAAAACTGCTGTTAGCAAATCATGCTATATCACGTACATAACTATGATATTCATGATACTATTTAACAAAGCAGAGTTGGATATGCAGAATCAATGGAGCAGCGGCCAATTAACCCAAGAGGCTATAAGGCGCACCGGCGGCTACATCAACAATTGGTTCTTTGATCAACATGTTTGCAACAAAGCGAGCGTGTGCGTAACAATTTCCACTATTAAAAATTGTAACCTTAAATTGATTAATCATAATTGTTGCTAAACTTTTGTTGTATAAAAATAAAATTTAAGCTTATGGCAATTTTCACTAAAACAAGAATGACAGTCTGTTATGAGCCGACCTGTGTAAATTTTTGAAATGTGGCCAGCTTTTTCCAGAGCGACTTTCTTTTAGGTCCAAGACCGCAAACTGAGTTGGGATCTTGGTTTCCTAGGAGACGTCCACTAATTTCATATTTGAAGCAGCTAGACCTTTTCAGGCACAACTTTCTGCTTGAGAAGTCGGCTCCGCTAATCAAGTGTTAAGGATATTTTCTGCGATTCCGCTGTGCCGCGGCCTCAAGAATGACTGAATGTTCCTCCCATCTAAACTTTGCAGCTGCGGGAGGGAACATCAGGCTGGAGATTGCTCCAAGTACCGTGACAATTATTCTTCAACATTTGTCTTAAGGACGTACAACACAACATTTGTAAGGACAACATTTGTCAAGTACTGATTAAAAATATAATAGTTTCAGTATTCTTCAAAAAATGTGTTTGTATTTACACGGTATTGGATAATCTTCAACGACAATATACGTATCCACATCACATTTGCGTCCATATGCCGCCTTCTTGGCACAGGTGTGCACCGTAGGTTTTTCTTGTGTGTGCATTGGCGGCTCTATGTTCGCGTTGATTTCTGTTTCGACCAATGAAATGATAGCGTAATAGGCCTTAAATAAATTTTCTGGTAAACTCAAGGAGGTACGTTTTACGTAACTGCTACCCTGTGAATCTGAATACTAGTTAAAATTTACCCCCTCCCTTCCCCCTCTGCTGAGTTAAGCGAAGAGTTATTCAAAAATATATATTAAATAATGCAGTCTCACTTTTTCTTTATATATATCACGACAGCACAAGCAAAAATATCTAGTATATAGCAGCGTAACAAACTTCTAATTTTATTCAACGTTTATTTGAACATGCACCCGAGCAAGCGTTCGATGAGCGTTTTTAAGCAACAATTTAGCGTTTTTAAGCAACAAACAAGTCGGTATTGAAGAACAGAACACGTGCGTGCTGATGTATACGCAACGCATGCGTATTAATAGAAAGCAAAGCAAGCGTGTCGACGCGTGCAAAAATTCATAAATCGCAACTTTTTGAAATAAAAGCAGTGCAAGCGCGCTAGAGATAACGCAATAAATTTGTGTAGACGACAAGCAATGCACGCGTATTGGCACGCGGCAAGCAATGCACACGTATGTAGACGACATTCTGCACGCGTATTGACGAGCACAACAACAACTTTGACGTACACGCAATGCATGAGTGCTGCAATGCACGTGTGTTAGAGAATGTACGCATGCACAGGCATCGCCTATTTTCCTTGAGGTCTGCAAGCCTCTGCAAGGCCTTATGTCAGCGCCTGCGTGCATAGTGAGCATGGTGCTTCCTGAATATATAGTCGCTTATTCTATGGTCATTCGACACTAAGATTTTTGTCAGGTAACTCTCCCGAAAGGCTCTTTGCTATAGTGGTTGAGAATAGCAGTTGGCCAATTCGTGCCTGATTCAACTATTGTAGGCTGATTATGATAACCTCTTCCGTTCTTAATTCAGATTAAGCTTAGGATTTTTACTTTGCCTAGTACTTTTCAACAGTATAGTACATGTACGATGATAACTACTCTTAGTTACAGTATAAAAGATGCCAAGAACAATTGGGCTGTGTTATAATGTCTCGTTGTTACGAGGCCCAGCCAATATGAATCAACGTCAATATGAATACGCGAATACAGAATGCTGTGAACTCATCAGTATCGTGGCAAAGATGAATCATCGAGGCGTAGAGTGCCATTAAATTAACTTCACACTAAACTATAACTAAATCAACCAAATCTCGCGTAAGTCGTCATTGTAGTCATTTAAGAGTTTCAACACCCTGATTACCGATTAATATTCGCTCTAAAATCTCGTACTAAGAATTTCTAGCCATGAACGGCAAAAAGACTGGTCACTGCGGCTCACTTTTGCTGTGAATTATTAATTGGCTACAGTAACGCATGCGACTTTATTCAGTCGTTGCCACATTTATGCTCGCTCATTCTGCTGTCGAGTTCGCGGGTGAATTCCGAGAAGTATGGTTCCAGTGTAGCTACCGAGACCCATGGTTGAACTAGTATAAGGTTGACCCACGAGAGGCTAATTTTTGCGGATGTAATTCGTTATTCGCCTGTGACGTAACTGATCTCAGTGATGTTACTGATCTCGGTCATTGACAACACTGATCTCAGTGACGTCACGCCCGCGGGCATTAACCATTCACCGAAATGCGATCAAACCAGTTAACCAATCCGTCATGGGAATGACGGGATTGTTTACGTTTCTCGCTATCAGTGTCGTAACAAGCTGAACTGAAAGACGGAAAATATCGTGGGTCATCCTTGTATAGTTCAACCATGTCAAGACAGATGTTTTGATTCGATCAAAGCTAGTCTAAAGTACTGAAATTAAAAAATAACAAATTCAGAAGACTTGGATTTTCCCACAGATTAAAATGTTACCTATATAAGTAATAATCTATTCATCTTGCTAACATATTCCATACTAAAAATCACACTGAAGCCGCTCTAAACGCCACTTGTCCCGATTGGGACATAAGCCGTTCGCCTTTACGGACGTGTCAAAGCGCATGTCAGAGACCACCCCTGTCCCGAATTCTGCGGACGTGTCACACCGCATGTCAGAGAGACCACAGCGGCTTTGCAAAGTCACATGCTTCTTGTGAGTGGTGACATAGTGGAAATAAAGATCTTTAAATTAGACTGAGAAGTGCCGGCTCCTCACTTCATGTGAAGTTCCGGCTCCTCGATGATTTGCTAAGCATGTCTTGAGAAAATATTAAGCTACTTGTTTTCAAATTGGGCATATAATTTTTTATGCAATAATTGGACAAAAACAGTTGGAACTCATATTTAAAAAGTACACGGGTAATACTTGAAGAAGTGTTACGTGATTCTAATAATCGAAACCTAAATTAAAAATGGCTCGGGCTATATTTATGAAGTTTTACAAGATTGAAGCAAACGTAACTTAAAATTGAAAATCGATTCTTCTGGCTCGATCCTTCTTCTGCCTCTAATGGTGTTCTGAATAAAACATCCAAGGTGATCATTGGATCTCTCCTTGACAAAAGGCAAGCAATGACTTCTGGCAGCAGGTCGATAGTTTTCCGGTAATATTCAAGTGGCATTCGATATTACGCTTCAATTTTTGCTGATTTAGTAGTCTGTTTTCTGATACTGACTGACAGCAACTTCAACTCAGGTTCGGTCCTTAGATCAATGAGTAGAATCACTGAATCAGCAATTTTAGGAGTTTAAGGAACTGGGTGAAATGATAAGGTTTCTCTTAAGCCGCAAATCGTTCCTACTATCATTGTCCAGAAATGTATACCAATTGATTATCAATGAATTGTATCGTGTAGTATTGTAGTTGCTTTTCAGTAACCACGAAGACTGGCCAAATATTGAATGCAGGCTATTTAACGATTTTCGAAGATTCATTCAGCAATCTTTCGATTACACTGCAAGGTTGGAACGTAACCCGTTGAACATAATTTCAGGTCGCAAAATATTTTTACCAAGTAATAAATGATATCGAGAATTGTATAGAATGTGATTCCTATGATAAAAAACAATTTTCCAGGGGCCGTACAAACTAACTCACCAAAGTGCTTTTAATGGCCTTATTCACTTCTCTGCGATTTTTTAACTGTGAGTGGTGAGTTTTGATTGGAAAGCCATCAGAGATTGTCTGGCGAAATTTCCAACTCGTAACTATTTTTGATAGCCTGGCCCAGGTGTAATGTGTTTGACACATCATCTCCGACGCTAGAGCTCGAGCGATACCTTACTCACCGTGTTGAGCTGAGGGCTTTATCGCTATGTCCATGTTCTAAATTACGGCAAATTTTAAGAGCTGCCTAAACTCTACAGAATAACAGTGGCAACAGTTACATTTTATTAGCCTCGTCTAGAGAGGTACCTGCTGGGGCTATTAGCAAGAGTGGGCAACTATAATAAAACATTTTTAATTTTAGTGGCCGTTGAGCGGCCAGTACATGGTCATGTGACCAATTAAAGACCAATGATTGGCTGAGAAGTCATAACACCAACGATTTATATCGATTTACGCTTCGCTTTTACCCCCATTGTGTGGAGTTTAATACCCGAAAAATGCTGCTGACTCTTGATTTTCGCTGGTCATTGATGGTTGAACATTAAATTTTAAATTTTCGAAAAAAAATTTCACTCACATTTTCAATTGACTTCGGAAAAAGTTTTATGTTTAATTCATTGCTGTATAATTGTAGTTCGTTACGATCTTCACCATGCATATGGCTTGCAGCTGCTTACGCATTATACCAGGTCTTTAGTATATACGAATGTAGCTCTGTGGACGTTTAGTGTGACTTAATTTAACATTGAGTTCAACATAACACAGAAAATAATGGCAAGATGAGTTTTTACCTCTATAGTTTAATCAATCTAAATTGCAATTAACTAGCAAGATTCCTTTCAAGTATTATTGTAATTCACTAATGATTGATTGATAGAATGAATCCTCAAATTTGGGAGGCTGGTCTATGAAAAAATAATGTGATTAAGTCACCCAACCGGTCTTTCAACAACCCCTAAAAAAAACTCTGGTTGTCTCAGTTGGAAAATACTGGAAGCAATTGATAACATAGTGTTTAAGCTTACTGGCTTACAAAATTAATGGCGGCCACTTGTGGCCGTCTATACTGGCTGCTACGACCAGGGTTGCACTGGGTATACCTGCCACGGTAGCTGCCCACCTACCCACCCGGTCCGGGTTTTTTACCGTAAAAAAACCATGGAGTGAGAAGTGGGTTTTGGCGAAAATTTAAGAATGAATTAAATTTATTTTATGCTTTTGAAATTCAGAATGCAATAATACTAGATAGAAGCTACCAAGGAAATTTTATGCCCATTTATGTTTAGTTCAAGCCTTAAAGAAACACATCAATTTGAGTCATGAAAAACCCCATCCATTATAAAATTTCATAAAATTATTAGGTCGTATTACTTTCTCTATAGTCATTCAGGACCTTTCACATTTATAAAAAATAAATATAGTAACCGCCGGTTATCATATTCACATTAAAGATTCTGTAGTTTATGCGATTTTCCTGTTAAATTCACGATTTTTTTAGCAATTTTTGTCACATCGTTGCTAGAGAAATGCACTTCACAGAGGTTTTCTGTAACTATTTTATGTAAGCCCTTGCAAAATGTAGGTTTTATGTAAATTTCAACTTTGGTATCAATTTATTTCACATACTGTAGTTGCTCATGTAAAATAGTAAGACATCCGCATTATTCATAAACTATTTTTTATTAATATTTACATACACTATGCGTTTTGAAACTAAAACTTAACGTTTAATGTTATTTCTTTTCATAAAAGTCCACACAACCAGTTTTAAGGAAATTACCCATTACTAAAAGCTACAGCTCAAGTGTCTTAAGCTGGAGGAAAAAAGTAAATAGACTTGGTCTATTTCGCCATGTCACTAGACTCAAAAATCGAAAAAATACATAAATATAATGACTCAATTATAAATAAATTAATATATAGACTCAAATCTCAAAATGCTTAAGACAAAATGGCTATTTTGATCTGCTTATCATTCAAAATAGAATCATTTTAAATCCATAATACACTCAGAGAATTTTTTGCAAGCGGGCTTTCTCTCCTATAAACTAGAATTTTTTAAAGAAAATGTGGGTTTTTTTTTAAATTTCCGCGATTTTGCTTCCTACTTTTCATTTGTCGGTTGTATAAACGATCTACCAGAAGTAGTGTCAAGCGTGTGCTCCAAGTATGCCGATGACACAAAAGTTTATAATACAGTTAAGGATGCGTCAAATAAAATGCAACTGCAAAATGATCTTGATAGTTTAGTTGACTAGGCTGATGCGTGGCAGCTGCGTTTCAATGCTGACAAGTGTAAAGTACTTCACCTCGGCAAGAACAATGAACAGCAAGCTTACAGCGAGAAGACACGGTTGCAACGAGAGGGTTACGATTGAAAAGTCTTGCGTGGAAAAAGATCTTGGAGTTTATGTTGACAAAGAGCTCAAATTTTCTAGGCACACTGAAACGCAAGTTAATAAATCCAATAAACTGCTTGGGCTGATCAGACGCTCCTCTACGAGTACCTTGATGTAGAAACGATGAAGCTGTTGTTCACCTCTGTCGTGCGCCCGAACCTAGAGTTTGGAAACGTTGTGTAGTCACCGAGACTTGAAAAGGACAAAAATTTAGTAGAGAATGTTCAAAGACGTGCAACACGGATAATTCCAGGCTTAAGGTGCAAGTCTTATGAAGAGAGATTGAAAATTGTGAAGCTTCCCAGTCTCCGTTATCGTCACCTGCGTGGTGACCTCATTGAAGTATACAAGTATGTTCATGCATGGTTTGTGCAAGCTTCCAGAAGGATTACTAGAATTTGAAACAAGAACCAACACCAGGGGCTACAGCTATAAACTAAAAAACTGCGTTGCAACTCTTCCATGCGACAACACTTCTCCTCGGATTGAGTCACCGACAGGTGGAACAGCCTTCATGAAGATATTGTTGACGCTCCCGAGTATGAACGCGTTCAAGAACAGACTAGACAAGGTCATGTAGGAGTATATATGTTTAGTCTTGAAATGGCTCGTATCCTACGGAACAAATGAAATCTAGAAGCAATTTTAAACCTGCCGTCCGCTGAGAAGATTTGATCAAAAAGTCAGTCAAGTCAAGAAAAGTACAAGAATCGGCGACAGGCATCCAGGCATATTCTTCAGTGCCGAAGATACTATACTATACTACTTGGAAACACATAGCAATACCATCCTGTGAAATTTTGAGCAAGTACAATAGTAGAAGCCTCAGTGTTTGGTATAAATTTCTCCAAAAATTTCTCCAAAATAAAGTCCAATACACAGTATGAGGGATTACTGTGAATAATACGATTACTGTGAATTATATATAGGGTTATACTCATTCATGGAGCTGCGGAACTGTGCCAGCAGCCATATCTGCACTGCTGCTCATTAATTTTAAAGGTTTTTAGTTATTAATCCTAGCTTGAGCCGCAAGTTCAGGCAGTCTCGTTTTGTCTCGATTTGAAATGGAATATCTGCTCCTGTTCCATTATGCATCATATTATATTCGACTCGAAATGTCAAAACGTTTGTTGATGTACGTGGCGCGATTTCTAAATTCCTAAACACAGCTACTACCCCGATTTGAAACTTTGTTCAATGATATTTTGTAACTTCAATTCGCTATTTTTTCTTGTTTCGTTTCAGTTAAATCGTTCTCATTTTTTGAGAACGATTCCGTTACTCAGGAGTCTACTTTCCGGCCTCAGGAAACAAGCCCGGTATCGGATGACCCAGCATCATGCGCCAAGGCAGGAAACAATTCCACACCAATCCGACTGAGCGCGTCGGGACGTCCAGCACTTAGTCGTTCCACCGGCACCATGCAGCGCTCGTAGGAACTTCATTCATGACATCGAACTGTATATATAAAGATCTAGGTATCTGCTATGATATGTACCGCTTTTATTTTCTAGTTTATTGGTAATATTTTCAGGTCAGCCATAATCATTATGGGGATAAATAGAACTATCTGTGAAGTTAGTTTTAGAAATTGAAGGAAAATATTTCGATAGATTTTGATCAACATAACTAAAATATTACTCAAATCAGATCAGGGGACTGCCCTGAGAAGAATCTCGACAGACAAGCCTTTCGAATTTATTTGCATTTTTATGTTAGCCATCATAATGGTTTTTATTAGTTTCGAGACAAATTACAATTGAAAACAATTCAAATTAAGTACTTATTTTATCAGTCTGCTTATATCGCAATATCACAAAAAATTTAAAAGCCAAGAAAACACCAAGCAAAATTCAAATTAACGCCTGGTTATATTATTTATGCTTATATTAAGGAAAAATCACTGCAAAAACATTTACTGTGTGTTGCAAAATGTCCAAAACCCTGGTTTCTAGCCAGATGGTTGATGGTGCACGCCGCACGTAAGGGCTGGGGGCTCAGCACTGATCGGAGTTTTATGGATATAAGTCTTTACAACTAAATTTTCAGCTCTTCAGCTGTAAGTAATCTTGATTGAGAGAGATGCATGAAATTCAATCGTATCGAAAACTGAGTAGAACGAACCCCTACCAAAAATAAAAATGGCTTGTGTATTTGAGGGCCAGCTATTGTTGATTGATTGCCAGCCACTATTCCTGAAACCTGCTTTCGTCAAATCCACTCTCATTCCTGATGCTGATGCTGGATTCTGAACTTCAATGCAATTTTTTCTGTACGGTGCTTGCGACTTTCGTAATGAGCGATGTTTATAGGCAGAGAAATACTGCTTGAGCAACCGAGACATGATGCATCTTGCTCGCGAATTATGGAATTGTAGTACATGAATTGCAGGACTATATAAATAGGGCCTCATTGTAGAGTGGAGGTACGTATGGACAGTAGCTCACTGCCCAGCCTTCAATATATTAGTAAGTTTACCATTGTAATGTAGAGCATTCACTAGTGTCTCAACATTTCCGAACAAATCTATCAATATTAGTTAATGCAACAAATAGTAACTTAATTATCGTTTGGAATCTTGCAACAACTCTGTTGTTCTGAAACAATTAATGCACGAAAGGCGCTCGCACGTGCGAAGCGGGAATGTCAATTGTTTCGTCATAGCACTGAGTCAACAGTGGCTGCTTTTGTGAAACGAAAGAAATGAAACGACATAATGAAGCAATGGAAGCTAAAAAGGACCAGGTTTAAGATTGATTCAAGCGAAAAAAAAAAAAGAAATCTCCACCGAAAAAAATCATGTTTGGAAGGTCTCTACTTGAATGCATCAAAAAAATAATTCCTATCAAACGATCAAAGTAACATGGTTTAAAAAATTATTTGAGAATATTAACATTACCTAAAGTCAGAGATATTTTCATAAGAGATGCAATCTTAGGTAACCTATGAAAACGGAGAGAGGAATTTTGAACAATGAAATTATCTTTGCGTTTTTCTTCTACGAATTGAGGTTTAATATTCGCAGACTCGGTCCTTCGGATTAGTGAAAAGAATCATCGATCGGAAACTTGTAATTGAAACTATCCTTTAACACATGTTATTCACAATAAGTATTAACGCAATGCAATCAATGCGTGTCACTTCTGACACTGAAATGCGTGCGTGCGCTTTTAGCAACACCCTGCGCTTCACGCATGCGACAAACTTCTGTCATCGGTCGCGGCCGCCTTGCAACATCCCGACGATGTGCTGCGCTTCGGTGAGCTTCAAGAGGTTGGCAAAAGCACCGCAGTTTCCAGGACATCTGCTTAGTAAGATTGCACCCAATTTCCTGCACTGCCAACTTGCGGCTTATTTCTAATGCAGTGCAGCGTCGGTCTTTTATATGGAGCGCGTTGAGAATTGGAGTGCGACACTCGATGCCGCGGCATCTAATATGGCCTACAATGGGGTGAAAGTCATGACAACCGCCGTGGCATGGACGTAATGGAGGGAACGATAATGTGTGTTCAGTTATGAGTGTGTGTTCCGTTATACGTTTCACAGTCTAGTGTTGTTCAGTAAAGTGTGCTTCCTTAAATTATATATTCTGTTGCCAAGTTCTCTTACGTTACGATTCGCTCACTTTAGTTTAATCAAAACAAATATTACTGGGGAACACCAGATTCGAATGAACTGTTTATGTTATTAAAAGGCTTTTGAATATGAGTTTCTGATTTATTATTGGCACGATAAGTTATAATACAAGTGAGTAAGTCCAAACGCTAAATTTCAAGTAAGTTCTTCTAGAATACAAGCGTTAAATTCAGAGGCTCAGTTTTCTCGTACCTCTAATCATAGAGCCTAATAATCCCGGTTCGCCCGATCCGTACGATTTCATCTAAAACGATTTCACAAATATACATCCTAATTAAAATAGAAATTACCACCTCAACTGCTCATAATTATGTTCAGACTTGAACCAGCATATCTCTGACTTATAGCAAAATCTGCGGCAGTTTTGCGACCCGACACTTGGCCTCCGCATTTGCGTCATCTGAGTGGATATTTTTTATTTTTGTTTGGATAGAACTTCAATTCATAAATATTGAATTCTATTTATTGCCCTGCCCCTAAACAACATAGGATTGACCTATGGCTCACCATAGTTTAACATACATGGAGTCAATAGTCCAATAGTCGACATCCACAGTCCAATAGATTTAGGTGTGTGCCATTGAAATACCTAATAACGCTGTCATGGTTGTAGTTGCATTCGGCAGTACTGTTGGCGCCGGCTAAACATAAGCCTGCATATTTCGTTGTCCCATATTTTATGTGTTGACTATGCCTGATCCTGTGGAGTCTATTTAGTGCCGGTTCTGAAGTGCACCCTACAAAGTCTTTGTTTGCTACGGGGAAATCATCTTTCATATTAAAATTTATATTCGGGCTTAAATGAAACCAAAACGAAGGTAAAGTAGTCAATTAGCTTGAATTTATATCAACTAAGTATTGAAATTGTTTAATCGCATGAAATTGTTGACATGAATCAAAATTACCTCCTATAATGTGTGATCTGAAGGTATCTCACATATGGTCATGTACGAGGCACCCGTTATGAGTTGCGTTCTTGAAGTGAAATCTCCAGCAATTGATCACTCGTAAGCACCCAGCATCCATATAAAGTCCGGCGTCTATTTGATTGTTAACGATGTTTACATTTTAGCGATGTTTAGTTAATATGTTAGATATATAACTTTTATTTCATTTTTTAAAGATAAATATTATAAAGGAAGTGTAAGGAAATTTATATTTGTTCGCATAAATCATGTTCAAGATATAAACTGTAAATTTCTTCGTATGCAGGTAGTCACTTTACTACAAGTTTTCAGAAGCATCTCATCCGGTCCTTGCGTTGCTTTTGCCTTACATCCATTGAAAAAAACTACGATAGTTCCTTAAATTTTTTATTGTGTTACAATACCATAGAATTGCTTTATTTCCAATGAATAGCTATAAAATATTACGTCGCGAGATTCCATACCTCATTGACTAACAGACTCATATAAAAAGTTCAATAATAAACACAAAATACATTCGAAATTTGCGTTATGGTTTATAACTGAATTTTTGGAAATTAAATCTTCATGATCTTTAATATTTTTTTGATACTTTCTCGCCTAAAAGATGATTGAGTCTCACGAATAGCCGAGCTGCTGCTTCGGCGGCAACTGCAGGCAGCTCTCTTCCGATATTGCAAGCTCTCACTAGCTTAATTGTGCGTCTAGTCAGAGGCGGACATAATTAATTTTTTTAGAATTCGTTAGATGAGTTAGTGAATTTTATGAGGGAATTCAGGAGCTAGCATGATGATGATGGCTAAAGAAATCTAAAAAATAGGTACAGTGAATTGGAGGCTGAGACAAAGGAAGCGAGTTTTCGAAGCACCGAGGAATGCTATCACAATGCAAGGCAATTGCGCCGGATTAAAAACCTTCTCTTCCATAGCCTAGCAATTAGGAAGCAATTACAAGGCTAGCCTAGCGCGCCGTAAAATGTTTCGCTGCTCATCAAGCGGTGGATCCATCACGAGCGGTCAAAGAGAAACGATGCATGGGCCGCTCATCTGAATCATTCCTGATCCTTGATCTATTGGCTGCTGTATTGGATTAGCCTTTTATTTCGATTAATGTGTGAACTGAATTTGCCCTGGCGCCTCCTGGTAAACCATTAATCAGAAATTCGTAAAATTCTCGCTATCACGCAAAGAAATGAAGGCAAATGCGAATAAATGACAAAATAAGCACTACTGGGAAATGTTGTAAGACGGTAAAGACGCTCGACGGCGTAAATTCTACAGTTACTTTCTGGAGATGGTGTGCACGGGGCTCTCTTAATCTTGACCTGCAAATAATAGATGCGTAGTAGAGAAGAAAGAATTGCCCACCCCATATACGAGTATAAAAAGTGCTCTCTGGAGGCCTACATTTCAGGGCGCGGTGAGTAATCTGCCAAGTGCGTGAGCGTCGCGCGCCTCAGCTATATAGGCCTCTTCATCCTTCAGTTTCATTGGTCCAGATTTTTCAGCTGGTAGTTAACTTTCTGAAAGTTTTGGAGTTTCATAGAGAAGACAAGAGGAAGTTAAGGCTGGTAGAGCCGAAAAGTTAGGCTGTCGCCACACGAAAGTGCGCTGCAAAATAAGGGAAGTAACACTTGATGAACTTATTTGTCCGTAAATATACATAGGTAAATTTTTGTCCTATCGTGTGCTTCGATATTCTAGCTTGAAATAACCAATTTTGAGTTGCTTATTTTACACTATGCATGTGGTATGATTTAGAATGGAATTATACCAGTGGTAAAATGTCACGCGGTAGAAGACAAGTTGGTTCTGAAGTAAAAAAAAATCCACAAGATACGTACGGACTCCTATATATAGTGCCCTATGGCGACGCTGCACGGGCTGCCAAATGGGCTATACAGTGTCATGGATGCTATATTGAGCTGCCACTCTGAAATTTAAATGTCATTAAACTGTTAAGCAAGCAGCTGCATTAGTCACGTCGTTGAAAATACACGTTATTCTAATCCACAGTATTTCATCCAGTAAATTACGTCTTCGAGGTTGTACCTTCATCCTACGGACTTCTGCAAGACATCATTGATGAACTTTTCAATCCGAGCATCAACGGTGACTAGGACTTCCTGCTCTGCACGCGGCCGCGTTTGATGCAACACATATTAGCTGTTCAAGTTATGACGTCAGATGTCACACGCTCTCCGCCGATTATTTCAAGCCTACTCTCACATAATTGTGAAATAAAATTGTATTGTGCACATCACAAAATGTTTCTTCGTTTAGTTCTGCCAGTAAAATTTATTTATACACTCGTAACTTCGTTTGGTTCTTCCTCCAAAGCTGTCCAAAGGTGTAGAGATCACGCTCGAAATCCTAATATTTATTGAAGTAAACAGCAACTTATTTAGTACACTTGATGAAAGGTCGGAAAGCATCTCCGAAGGCGCTAACTTCAGAAGAAGTGGAGAGCTAAGCGTAAACAACCCACGCTATTAAATACCGAGTCCCTGGTAAACTCACGTCCGCATTTCTAACATACTTTATAATCGCTTTCGGTATAACTGCTATTTGTCTTTAGGGCAAAATTCCTCACGTATATACGTCGTATCTCATCACTTTGTCTCCAGTAAAAGAAACATCGTCAATCCTTGAATCTTCCATGGAATTTTGTGCAATGTGCATGTGATATTGAATACGCAGTAAATGTGAACCGTGTATATATATATATATGAATATAGCAAAGGATTCTTCTTCTCAATTGAAGTTTAACCTACTACAGTCAATAGAAAATTTTATATCATTCTAAAATCTCTTTATTTTAAATACTAGAATCTCTCGCTACCGAGTGTAGTTTTAAAGGAGAAAATCGTGACCAGCAAAAGAACTAATTGAACAGGGTCTTTGAAGGAGATTATTTATACAGCTCTCCAAGAGGTTACAAAATATTGAAGATGTTCCAACTTATTTGAAAACGCATTTATTCTTCTTAATTTCAGTCTTCAAGAGCCTTGAAAATATTTACAGACCCTCCACAAGTTCCCTAAAACTTCATTTGAGGAAATTCGTGTAATTTTGGGAGCTCTTGGCATCAAAGAGCTATTTTTTTACAAGAGTTCAGGTCAAGTGCAGGACTGGTAAAAATTAACTGTCATTTTTCCCAGTACTTTGGGTTTGGAATCACAAGTCTAGTTTCTGTGGATGACAGCAATTGTATGCTTATGATTCAAGAATGAAATTAGCAGTGCTAAATGCTCCTGAGAAAAAATTTTATTTGCGATCTGAGTTAACATCTGACAGTTAAGAGAGATGAAGCTTTAAACTCCGGATCTCGGAAATTCTAGTATTTCAATCTCAGTTGACGTTCAAAATTTCTGCAGCTACTGCATGTCAAACAACTCTTTTTAGTTTGCACCTGAAATGCATTTAAACTTGAAGTTAATGAGACTTTTTAGTGGCATAGAAGTTTTGGAAGAAACTTATGATATAATTTGCAGAATTTGTCAGATTTTTAGTAATCTTTCTTATTTACAACCTCGTGTAAATTTTCATTGGAAATTTCTTCAAACAGGCAATTAGGACAACATTTCAGGATTTGTACACTTCATTGACAGTAAATTTCTTAACGCTTGGAGCAATTTGAACCCATCGAAAAAAAGTTCTTAAAGATTCGATCAATGATGAAAATTAATGCAAAATGAAATAAAGTCTGAAGCTGAAAAAAAGTTATATTTACTTCGATGCCTGATTTGCCTCACAAAGGAAATATATTATTGGAAATATTTTTTTTGTGCATAAGTGTAGCTTCGGTTTAATCCTGGCAACGCTCGTTGTATTTGAAAATGCAACTTGAGATAAGATACTAACTATTTGAAGCGCGCATCTAATTTCAGCGCAGAGATGAAGCTTGAGCTTTTGTTCTTCACGAATCGTGTGAGCTCGTGAAAACTCACTGCGCTCTAATTGGCAAAGTTAAGGTCGACATTAAAAAATTAAAAAAAAAAATATCCACGCGCGGTTTTCTAGGTTTAATGTTTTAACGGTCATTTGTTAATCAAAGTTTTTGGCTCATTTCATTAAAACAATTTTGAATATGGAAAATGGGACCAGCATCCGAGCCTTGCATTGACACTGCATCTCGAAATATTCAGGCAACAACGTCTCGTTCTCGTTATAATACTCCATTTCCACATTAGGTTGCTCGCAATGCGACGTTTCAATGAGGCAATAGCGATATTATAATGATATTGATCCAAGGTTACGTTTGGAAATAAGGAGGACGCCTTAAGTGGGAATGGGACACCTTGTTTATGTGCTACTCTATAATGCCTCGACCAACGTATCATGTTTACGTCGAAACGGGGTTTACGAGCTCGGTTCCTCAATAGTATAATCAAAGTTTATTCCAGTATTTATAATCTTACGAGTATCGTATAGAGCTAGCAGGCCCATTTGGACCACTTTTTCAACTTAATTGGAAGACTCCTTTTATTGACTTGCGTTGAAATCTTTGATGAAAATAACTTCTACCTCAACAGGGCTTCTACCTAAACAGGCCTTCTACCTCACCAGGCCTTCTACCTCACCAGGGCTTCTACCTCACCAGGGCTTCTACCTCACCAGAGCTTCTACCTCACCAGGGCTTCTACCTCACCAGGGCTTCTACCTCACCAGGCCTTCTACCTCACCAGAGCTTCTACCTCACCAGAGCTTCTACCTCACCAGTCTCACCAGGGCATCTACCTCACCAGGCCTTCTACCTCACCAGGGCATCTACCTCACCAGGGCATCTACCTCACCAGGGCATCTACCTCAATAATGTGCCTTGAAGGACATTGAAAGGCTGTATTAGGGATGGAATCGAATGAAATGGTCGCACTATAGAATACATTGAAGGAAGTAGCGAGCTTCTAAAACATGTGCCTATAACAACCATTCACTAAAAGTTTGAAATTTAAAATGAAATTGATGGAATTGGAAATTATGATTTATTTTGAGTTATGGATTCAGCGGCTTCAAAATTGAAATTCTAGATAGCCACTAAGATTCGTTCAAGTAATACGCTCAATTTTTCGAATAGTTCACAGCTAGTGTTGGACAATTAAGAAAACCTTAATTAAATCTTCATATATGGCATGTGGCAATTATTACATAGCATTACATTAGGAATTCACTTTGTACAAGAGGTCCATTACCTCAATTGATCCCACCTTGGCATTAGCGAACCGAGAGGATCGCAATGGATACATGTGCCTATAATGGACAATTAAGAAAACCTTAATTAAATCTTCATATATGGCATGTGGCAATATTATTATCACATAGCATTACATTAGGAATTCACTTTGTACAAGAGGTCCATTACCTCAATTGATCCCACCTTGGCATTAGCGAACCGAGAGGATCGCAATGGATCTATTTATGTTTCTTCTGACTTAAAAAGTTTCATTTCTGTGCCTGCCATGTCAGTCGCATAATAATATAAGACACTTGACTGCGTAATTTTATTTAGTGCGGCTATCCATTAGAACAAAGGTCGGCTCGTTTCCCTTACTGTGGCATTCAGAACAATGTCTGCTTCTATAATCGAGATTCAACGTTCAACTTTGATGCAGCGATCTCGAAGCGACGTTAAATGCTTAATTTAACTTCAAGATCGCTCATAGGAGTATTTGCATTCAATGAGGAGATTCAATTAAAGAAAAATTAAACCTTGGTTTGATGATGTTCGTTCTACGCTAAAATACAGTTATAGATCAACAAAATAGCTTTGGTTGAAATTTCAACATTGAAAATTCATGAAAATCCTGTCAACATCGGATGATAAATCCGCGTTCATTTTGATGTTAAATTTGTAATGATGTTAAATTCTTATTGATCAATTCGCAAACTATTATATAACAACTCGTAATCGACGTTGACTCAAGTTTAGAGAAATTAATAGTCAAATATATTTAAAAATCTTCCTGGTTTTTATTTTTTCCTTATTATTGAAGAAAGTAAAAATACTGCGTACAGTTTCATCATTAAGTATTTCTAATTACACTCTAACAATTCAAAATCTCCGCCGTCCAAGACATGAAGTTTGGACACTTACTGTACACTGTAAATTATTGAATGTCAAAATCAAATAAGTAACAGATTGAATATAAATTTAAATAACTGTAAATGTTTTATATCCCGAAATGAGAGAGCGAAATTTTAAAACCGATTATCGAATTGACACTTCAGGTACATTTAAAATAAATATGACGATCACACGAGCAAGGAATTTTCGACGAAAAATAGCTCAAGAATTTCCCGCTCTTCCCTGAACTGGGTAACTCACGACGCTCCAGCGCCTCATCGCGCCAATTTTGTCTAATGAACTTGAGGAGACGCAAGGCAACGAAATCCTTCATAATTTTGCTAATCTCGGAATGCCGTTCATCCGAGTCAAACTCCAGCCAAATGACCAGCCATATTCCGGCAGATGCTCCCATAAAACCAGTCTGACTTTCCTACGCCGCATTCAGGCAACGAAGAAACACTCCTTTCTTCTTTACTTTAGAGTGAAAAATCAGCGTCGCAAGTATGCAACGAACCCTCGAGCAAATTTGTCCAATGAATTTTGAACAGATTACGAAAAATTCGCCCGCCATGTCGTACGGATAGCGGAAATGAAATCCGTTCACTTAAGAATGAAAGTTCTGTATGGAGAGGATTATGTTTATTGTTTATATTATGAGTAGTATTAAGAATTAATTCTCACTCCTACTGTATTGAAAAACCTTTGATATCGGTAGCATATCCGGCTTGAGACGGTCAATAAGACGAGTTTTCGCTAAAGGCTCTCTAGGAATTTATCTCGGCGGATGGAGTACTTGAGGGTTAAATTGAAACAATTTTTATATTTAAAATTAAACTGGTGAAAATCAAGACGCACAAACTTGAACAAAATCACTCTTGCGAACGACGCGTAAATAAATTCGGAACTTGACATTTATCACCATGGAAAAATGAATCTTGACTAATTAATCAAAAAGACCCTACGAAATTAAATGTAATTAAATCTAAGTTCACCTTTCCTATTTTACCGGAACGCGTTGATAGAGCGGTACGGTTGCTGTGCCGCTACCGAATCGATCACGAAGGTCCTCGTTGTAATGACGGTCATATCGTTCTAAGGATCCGTAACGCGGTTGTCGATTGTAGCTGTAGTCTCGCCTCTTCAAAAAATAACGCACGTTCGGCATGGCCGTAGAAATTTTACGCACTTACGAAACCTCGCACTTTTTGCAATGGCTTTAGTGACGTTACTGCCAGCTAGCAACCGTACATCTACTGCTGTGTCCGACCGAGACCGTACTCTCGACGATGCTTGTATTGGTGGTTTGCTGTATAATCATTGCACGTCTGATTTCTGCACATGTTGTCTTTCAATTGAGTCACGGCCGACGCAGCAGTTGTGTTGATTTTGATCGTACATAATTGTACCGAGATCGACATCGTCACTTAAGATTGTCGATACTGTTAATGGAATCATAGCCGTACCGATAAGTCAGGGTTTAACGCGACTGGGAATGTTCGAAAACATGCGAAGCCGCAGGCCCGTGGTCGTCACGACGTCCGTATACAGACCATGATGGGAGTTCCAGAGAACCAAGAAACTCTCTGGGGCAAATTTACGCTCTTTCGCACTCTTATTCCTATCCTTTGCAGTTGGTGCAGAATTCCTCGACTCCTGGAATTTCTCTCGCGATAAACTGGTTAATGTTCGATACAAACAAGCTCGGTCTCGCTATCTCGAAAAAATTGCGTTTTATACACTCTACATCACTTGAATCCACAAGCCCAGCCTTCTCAACACCTGCACTAAAACTTTCAATGCAATTTCTAACTTTTATAAACTTTATTTTTCACCTTAATCCACCAGCCTGGCCTTTTCATCACCTTTACTGCATTTTTCAATGAAACTCCTAACTTTTTTAAACTTTATTTTTAATTTAAACACCGTGACCTCAAACTGCGTTCTTTACAGTTCGCTCACCTGCTGTGCACTTACGTACAATATGTTACAATCAGAAATAAATACAGAATAATCAGGCAAATTGCTCCTCCTGCCCGAAGAATGGTCAGTAGAAATCAATTCGTAGAATTGTTAAATTATGATACCATGACCCGCGCCAATAAAGAGCCCGAACCTCATGCAGGCTCGTATGATGCTGATTTTTATGGTTCTTTTATTTGCCCTTTCTTACTCGTTTCCAACATGTTACGTGTAACGTTAATTTTATTTCAATCTGTGACTTTCACTCTTAATTAAAGGGATAGTTATGGAACAAGACTGGTAGCGTTGTTCACTTTAACTCTTTGAGCTGTTAAGGTTCGCCGGTGGTACGTTGTGAAAAATGCTCTCATGCATTCAGTAACGAGGCAGGAGCTAGTAAAAGACTGGCTTGAATATGAAACACTCGTCAAGATCTAAATCAGTTTGTTGGCGAAAGTGTCGCTGAATTACAAGACAATTTGAGCGATACAGTGAAACATCTTTCGAATTCTCAATCAATAAATTGAATAAAAAATAACGTTTAAAATAAAATGGAACCAAATGTTACATTTGATATAGGAAAACCTTCCCATAAAACATGCAACATAAATTACCGAAAACAGCATTGGTCATTAGAAACTCCATCAGCTAAAGCGCTTAAACATGGGGCTAGTATTAGCTGAGATTATTCGCAGCAAGTTTTCACACTCCGGCTGTTTTGCCGGCTGAAAGCTTATATTCGGTAAACAGTCCGCAGGTGCCACTGCATGCCAGTGCGTCGTTGGAAGCCGTCGAATAAAGTCTGTGCACGGTGGAATATGAAACGTAACAGTAATGACAAGTTCGAGGAGGCGTTTGATGAAGCAGTTGGTAGCATAGTTGCCACTCTTGCTGAGGAGGTGAAAAACTTTGTTGTTCAGCGTAGGGTGAGCGTGAGAGCCCTAATGGAATAGAAGTGTCTGCACTGAAGAAGTAGGTCCATGGCCTGTTGCCGATTCTTGTAATTTTCGTGACTTGATTCACAAGGGATCCGGCTTTTGGAACCCGATCTTTCCATAACTGACGATTGATTAAGGTCTCATTTGTGTTTCAAAACAATACTGCTCAATTAGTTTTTGTTGGAGTATTCATCGCGACGTACATTCCACAGAAGATCGTACTTTCAGAATATCTGTAAGAATATTTCAATATCATCTGAACACCTCTTGATGTACAATAGAGTGAGGCTCAGGCTTTCTCGCATCGGAATATAATATGATTTTGGCTCCCTCTGTTAATCGGGTTCTGCAAATTTTGTAGTTAAGGAAGGAGGAATTTCATTTCGTTTATACGACTTGTTATTGAAGGCTTCTGCATTATATTTAGTGTAATTTTACGTTTTGCTCTGCCGTTTGCATTATTGTTACTGGTCTATTGGAAGCTATTGAGAATGTCAGTAGCATCACACTCTAAGCTGTGCTTCTGTCAATTAATCTCTGATTTTTGTATTGCTTATGTAATTTTGGTTATTTTTACTAAATAAAAATTTAGTGGATATAATTTTTTAGTTATCCCTAAAAGAAAATATATCGAACCTGAATAGAGCCGTATAGGGCAGCGTGTGCAGTAAATGAGCCGGAGCATGGCAAGACTGATCCTTTGCAGCCGGACGCCAGCGCGCAAATAAGGCCTTTATACGCTGAACTTTTTGATCCTCCTAATAAACGGTCATGTTTGCTATTTCCCTGCTATCTTCCTGCTACTAGCCTTCTCTTGGCCGGAGCCGGCCCAGCTCCTACATTGCTTCTAATTTTAACTGAGTAGGATCATGGAAGGGGAAATCGATGTTGGGCTTGAGCGGTGATAGAGCACTAGGTGCATGGAAGGGTAAATCGAGGTAGAGCTTGCACAGTGGTAGAACTCTAAGTGCAAAGCAGTCGAAATTGAGGTAGAGAAAGTGAAGGCCGAGCCTTGACCTATGCCATGGTTGTAGGTCACACTCAGCATCAGCTCTAATAAATGCCCAAGCCTCAGGCCATGGTTGTGGGTGGGCCACACTCAGCATCAGCTGCAATAAGTGTCCCCGCCTCAGGCCATGGTTGTAGGCCACACTCAGCATCAGCTGCAATAAGTGTCCCCGCCTCATGCTATGGTTGTATGCCACACTCAGCATCAGCTGCAATAAGTGTCCCTGCCTCATGCTATGGTTGTATGCCACACTCAGCTGCAATAAAAGTGCCCGAGCCTCAGGCTATGGTTGTAGGCTGCACTCAGCATCAGCAGCAATAAGTGCCCGAGCCTCAGGCTATGGTTGCAGGCTGCACTCAGCATCAGCTGCAATAGAAGTGCCCGAGATTCAGGCTATGGTTGCAGGCCACGCTCAGCATCAGCTGCAATAAGTGCCCGAGCCTCAGGCTATGGTTGCAGGCCACACTCAGCATCAGCTTCAACAAGTGATCGAGTTTTAGGGCTTGACAAGCATCCTGGCAGCTGCAGCCTCTGTTTGCCAACCATTCGTCATCGGCGTTCCCCCGGTGCCTCGTTTCGGCCGCACTCTTTACGACTGATGCCATTTGACGGCTGAGTCCTAACCGGCTTAAGCAAACACCGCCACGAGCTCCATGAGATATCAGTAGCAGGAGGCAAACACGATTTCACATCGGTAATTTTTGAAGAAATGTGCTTCTAGAAATGTTTGCATGGTACGTACGCAACTATGGCGGCTCTAAAGTATTTATGACCTACATATTAGCTCGTTGTGCCAGAATTCTGAGCTGCTACTGAAATGAGAGTACATTCAAAATTTATTAGAATTGTTCTGTGAGTTTTTGAATAGTGGAATTAAGAGTTCGAGCTTATTTCATATCACTATGAATTAGAATTCAGAGTTATTCCTCGAAATTCTCTCATGCATTTCGATTTCTTGTTGTCATTTCAATTTCGTACCCAAGTTTCATATGAAAGATGATATTAGTATTTAATAAATGCACATTTCCTGATCAACTTGATTCTATAACGATCCATAAGCAGTAGCTCACTACTTCTCTGTTCCACTTCCACCTGACGCCAGCCCGAGCGATACTGCCGGGGTGCACCATTAGCAGCAGTCAGTTTGAAGTGTGCTAAGCGCTGAACGTCGGTCTGCTTACGCTTTATTCTTTAAAATGTGCAATTAAGCGCAAGTTTTAAATGCGCGAGGCTGCGTGCCGTACAGGTCGTACGTCAGCGCTTATCTGATGAGCGCGCAGCTACTATAAGCGAACGCCTTCTCACGACAGATCGCCTGGAGCGCAGGCCAGCTGGAGGAGCGGTGATGATTTGTTGACTTCAACCCTTTGAGTGAGTGGTCGTTTACATTTATATTGCTTTTAAGCTAATTACTTCATTTAAGGGACCTGGGATACCAAATAATATTCATAGGTTATTGACATAATAAATAAAAGAAACAAAACAAAAATTAACAGAAGTGAATACTTCTAATCAAAGTCTAAAAAATGTTTATAAGTTGTAAGATGCACCGATATTTGGAACCCAGGATACGATTTGAACTTACTCGTCTGTAGCGATCTGCCTAATTATTATCTTATATAAGTAGGATGGACTTAGTTGGATGTAATTTTATAAAAATTTTTTAGCTTGTCCATTACAGCCAACCATTGAGTTGGGGAAATTCAGTAATATTAGCGGGAAAAGAAACCAGTGCGAGAAGGTTCCCGGTGGTCCAGATCTGGAATGAGATCAAGATTCCCCTGAGTCGCGGGCGTTACTAACTTTGTTAACTATTATTAAAATAGCTTTTCTCGAGTTGCTAGGACGAGCAACAATTAGACAGCCGGCTGAACTTATGACTGCCTACGCTTACCAAAATACTGAACCCGGTACGTAAATGTGCCCATGTTACATATCAGAATCTGTGCTGTACACATCTCTCTCTGGTGATGAGTGACTGATGAGTGTGACTCTCTGGTGATGAGTGACTGATGAGTATTTTGAGCGCAGTTCATCTGGTATAGTTGAATATACGATTTACCGATTGAATATCCTCAATTCATCCTAAATAATTTTTTCAACATTGGATGAATTGCTAGAAATACATCCAGTGTTTCTAGCTGTCGTTGACAGGTATGCCTTAAACTGATAAGATTATTTGCGCACATTGCTTGAGTTAATTAGATAAGATTTACTGGCATGTAAACTGTATTTGCTACTTTTGTACTGCTCGAGGCTCACACCAAAAGTCAAAGCATCATCCCGCACATGAACACACTAGTAACTAGGGTAACATGGGGCAGCGGGTCCCCCTTTTTCAACTCAATTTTTGATGAAGTTTTAATTGATCCGAGGTAGATCTTTGTTTTGCTCAAAGGTGCAACTAATGAGGAATGTATGATGTGAATTAAACGCCTGTAGAGTAATTCAATTTTTAATGAAACACTATTTTGTAAAAAGTTTCAAAATGGGCCCATTGCCCCACCCCTGGGCCAATGGGCCCATGGGCTTGGGGCAAGGCGCCCACCCCTGGTTCCTTTATCAAAATTGAATATTTTTTGTTAAAAATAGTGAAACAAGAGAAAAAAAGAGAGAATTTAAATAAGAAAAAATGCAATAAAAAATATTACACTCATTCATTTATTAACAACTTAAAAAATTTTGTCCTTAACTTGAAAAAATATATTCTTGGATTAAAAATTCTATCACTGACGCGAAAAAAAATATTTCCTTGACATAAAAATATTTATTCTTGACTTGAAAAATATATCATTGCCATAAAAGATTCATCTTTGACATGAAAAAATGTATCCTTGACTAGAAAAAATATATTTACTTGATAAAAAAAATTCGTTTCAGTTTCGTGCATAATCCAGATATTATGTGCAGGGAATTCGTACTTTATCGTGATTTCAGCCAACACCATAAAAACTCATCAACTTTTGGCTCATTGGTGTTGGCTGAAATCAACTTTTGGCAAGGCAGAAGTCAATAACTCGATAAGAGCTCATAAATACGCATATAACTAGAAACTAAAACCTGCTGCCTTGAAGCGGCAAATCAAAAAGTCATACGATATGAAGTGTAATTTGTAATTCAAAAAGCTAGGCAAGGTTTTGAAGAGCTCATTGAGACAAATCTAATGATGTATAACACAAGACTTCACCATGGGCGCTTTGCCCCGTGACACGCGTGGGCCCTTTGCCCCACTAGGTATCATTTCAATTTATATCGTGTCAACATTTCATTTTAAAAGTCAATAGTCTAAACTTAAACTCAAAATTATTCCATATAAATATTACTTTCAAAATATAATTCGCAGTAATTTCAAAAGCTTCATAAAGAGTAATCGAAATCAGTTTTATTTAGCAGCGCAAAACTTTTATCAGGGCTAAAACAGTTATTTGCAAGTTACTTAACAACGCAAACTCTTAGCAAAACGTTGAGCCGTACTCTTCAACCCAGTGAAACTGTCGACCGGCGGTAGAGAACACGGACCAATATCTGCCATACTTAGCGGGAAACCCGATATGGGCCCATGACCCGCAGTGGTCCCTTTGCCCCATGTTACTCTATGACCCATGAAGGTCCTGTAAACTCATTCCTAAACGTGTTTGTAAATTGGAAGTCAAAGTCGTGTTTAGTTAACATTTAATGCCCAGAACCTACAATCTCAAAGTATTCGAGCTTCACGGCCAGTTTCTCGTCCAAGCTCTCATCTCTGAACTTTCCTGTAGATAAATAAAAAAAGTGAATCACATGGAAGCTATAGATATTTATCGAATTACACACAATTTTACGACACATATAACGAATTGAGAATAAAACAGAAGGGTTTGTGAATTACATCTATTCTCAATATTATTTGCGCATTACGGTATAAACACTTCAATATCCTACACTAATAACGAGACCAGCACCTTCACCTACCACTCCTATGACAGCACGGACGGAAACGATAAAAAACTTTACTCTTAATTTGAAATTCCAGAATAAAAAAGGCTCTTGCTTTAAGTTTAAATTTTCCTAAATCCCTATAACATCAAGGGAGCCGAAAAAAGAAAATTACTACACATTGCCAACCATTAACAATCATTGTCATGGACGGATTTTTCAAGTCAGATGAATATGCATCTCAGTTGCAATAATATTCACAGTTCATTTCTTCCCGATCGATGCTATATAGCGTGTTTATCTTTGTCTGCGTACTATTCAATCTTCTTATCTCCCGAGAACCTCAATATATGCAACATTCTTTCCTGCAGCGGCTGCGATGCAAACAAACATGAAAATTCCAAATCAATCCGCTTCGTTAAGCTCATTCAATCCAAGGCTCAAAATTCTATCACATTAACGCCGCTCCCGACTCCACACACCGCACTAGACCGAGTTCAAAAGGCCGAACTTTGGCTGGTATTCTCTTAACGTTCTTTACCATTTAGTTGGTCAGGAGCCTCTCTAAATAGTTGTAAATGCAAAATCATACGTACAAAATTTGTCCTCAAGCTATTACTATTGACTTTCTTTCATCAATATGTAATGGAAACGAAACCTTCTTTCATCACTACCAAAAATTTGAATATGACCACGAGATGAACCAGCAGCTTCATCGGACAGTAATTGGTTCCGAATATTTGATTACGTTTATTGTAAGGAGTGCTCGTACTGGCACACGTGTCAGAGTGTAGCTGATACCCTTAGCTGTTGATGTTAATAACTTCGTGTCGAACAGCTGCCCACCGTATATACTCTACATACAATGGCATCCTCAGGCGAGAACACAATTTGGATCCTCACAAATCTCGTTCAATAATTCAAATTTGAGGATCATCAGCGCCGCCTCTCAGCCTCTCACAAACAAAGAACACTAATCTAAGCCTAAATCAGCCAATTTGTGTCAATCGATTACAATTTTTCGTTGTATTTATCATAATTGTAACCGACGCAGTTGATGAAGCCATTCAGCCTACGGCTGCTCCCCCATATTTTTTTTCCCTTCAATGAAGGTAGATCACGAACCTTACCTCGCACACACGGTCAGTGCAGGTCATGCCAGGCATTCGGCCCAAATTGCTTGCCTTGTTGCCCAGCTCACATACAAGCACTCAAATTATTTCATCTGTGAATGTTGCGTTGAACGTTTAAAGTTCAGGGATTTTCGTGATTTGATATTTCACTCCCTCAATTGACAGAAGTAGTTGGAATGTCGTGGCTGATGTACTAAAAAAAATTTCGTGAGAATCTAACGATAAATAATTGGTTATGTGAACAGCCGACACGCTTGGGGAGATGAATATGATGCAGCTCAAGCGTGGCATGTATAGGGTATGGGTGTGTCATGCAAACATGTGCTGGGTAATAGTGAGACGCTGCTCGGGAGACGTATTCCTGAGTTCTTTGTTGAGTTTAACGATGCACGAAATTCATTTTACACTAATTGGTCGAATATTAATGGACCGATGTTCGATATCCTTTATTAACGGCCCCCGGAATTCTGGAGTTGGCTGAAAGCACGAGATGGAGTATGATATCATTGTACAGTTATAGTTACAGTCATGCGTTGGCGTTATAATTCACTAGAATAAGAAATTTTTTGAGACTGAATGAAGCAATTTTACGATATCGATAGAACTTCAGCTATCCAAAAGCATTTAATTTTTATCTCTCATTGAACTCCATTTATCCATTTGGAAAATTTTCCTCACCTGTGGTGTAAATTAATGTTTCATCTGTTCGTTATGTGAAACCTTGCTTCATCAAAATGTTTATTCATGGCCAGCATCTCTGCATGTTGAGGTTGAAGTGCAGTTTGAGTCAATTCGTATGAGTTATTTGGCAGCATAAAAAGACAAAGATTAAGTGAGCGAAGACACGTGCGACTGTCAGGTAAGTGGATGTCATCAACTTGAGCGATGCAATCTCTCCATCAAGTGTGCGATGCAAGCTTACATCTTAATTTGTAAGCGCATGAAGTCCGATGTGGACCACTACGTCTCACTGTCATTTTAAACTCCCATTAATTGCGTATCACACAATGTACAATGTCTCCGTACAAGTTGAGGATTTGAAACAATCTATTTTTCCGACTGAATATCGGAATGAAAGTCGACATGACTCATCGTGTCGGATCATTCTAGGTGCCAACGCTGAAATGCAAATTGTTACCTCTTCAAGCTATTCTTTTCTACAAGGCCAGTTACATGTAAGTACTGTTTTGACATAATAAAAAACATGTACATTTTTCATAAATAATTTATTCATATAAAAGGCCATAATTTGCTCCACTTTTCCGCATTATTCCAATTAATATTGAGATATTTATCGTGTCACGAGACCAGCTTTTGTGCACCATCGTAAAGAAGCTTGCCACATTATTTATGGCAATTTCGGAAATAACACTTATTGAGGCAGCTGGAAACTTTTCTGCTATATAGACGAAATCGTTTATCATCTGTCGTCTTTCACTTCAAGTCCACATTTTGAATTAGCTCATAAGCAATGACTGAAGCCCGTCACTCCATTCCTCATTATGAATGTTTGCGCGGCCATCTTTAAAGGCCCGAACGCATTTCCGAACCATATTCCATCACTCATAAAGTTTTCACCAAACACTTCAATGATTTGGCATGAATGTCAACTGATTTGAAGCCTTGAGCCCAGAAAAACGCACGCACTCGGCAGTCGCTGTGATTCTAAATAGGTGTAGGCATTTTAAAATTACGTAAACAGATGTGAAGTTAATTTAAGGATTCCGTGAAGGCGTATATACATGGGGCTACCCAACAGACGTAGCTACACGGTGCATATATGCACTAAACGGAGACCGCATCACAATTGCTGCGGCCTAAATTAACTCGCTGTAGCTGAATTACATATATGTAATTTTGAATTACATATATGACTAAATATGAGACAGTTTGAGCGAATATTCATTCGAGGTGCGTATTTCTCAATCTTCTCGCTTTATTAGTAAATTTATCGAGCAGGCACTTGTCGGCATTCTATAAAAAAATAGACAAAAGAAAAACGAATTGCTAAACGGACGCTGAACAAACGGACGTTTAGAATCAAGTTTAGGTGAAACTCAATATAATAATTTATTTTCTCTATGAAATAATGAAATAGACTAAAAAATAATGGCAGCTAGTTATGAGGAAATGTTTGGTCAAAACGAGGAAAAATGTGATCAATTCTTGGCGGTAAGCTTAGCTACATTCTCTCTACCGTTCTGCCGCAAAAACATCGGTCCGCATTACAGTACCGAACAAAGCTACGTTACTTTCTTAGACCATTTAAAAAATGTATGCTACCTTTAGAGCTCACACATTTTAAATGCAATGCAATGAAATATAAGTATAAGGAACGGGTTCTGTACTTAACCTGATCTTCTTTAGCAGTAGAAACGAACAAAAATTCTGACCACATAACCTGTTATGTTTAAATACTTTGGTTTTTTTTCATAGCTTAGGTAAGGATTAGAATCGCACGCTGTTCCAAACCATTCATTACAGGAAGTTTTTCAATAAATTTCACTCCAAAGATAAACGCGCGAGGGCTGTATACCTGACTTGTGATCATCTTCCCGGAGGCGTGTTGATGAAAGGAGGAAACAATGGGTTCCACGCAAGTTTACGAATGCAGATTTGAACCTTTTCGTCGTAGAAGTTCTGCTATAAAAAACTCAAAAAACATAAATTGCGAACTTTCCACTCCGTAAAAAAATCTTACGACTTTAATCTTGTTTGAGGGAAGTTTGGCACGAACGCGCGTTGCAAGCGTGCGTCCTTCATGGCTTCCGGAGTCCGCAGAGCGGCGATTTCGAGGTGAGACCGACCAAGTGAAGGAGTGAAATCTTGCCTAGTGTGGAAATGTTCAGCGCGGTATATACTGAACTTGAGAGAAAAAAGCCGGTAGACACTGTTGAGAAATTTTTTGTTTCTATAAGTTGTCCTCATGCTGTAAAAGCAGACAATATTTGAAGACACAATAGTCTTTGCTCAACCTCTTGTACTCAAACAATTATTATTAGACGAATACAGGCATTAGAGCGCGGCATGCATGGGCGAAGCTCGTATCATGTATGTAGGCAGAGAACAACTCATTTGTCAGCCTCATAAATTTTGCAAGATTTTACGTAATTTACAATGCATTCACAGCTTTGCCCATTTATTAAACGACAATAAGGTCGCTTGTTGTTTTATTGAATGATTTGCTGACGATTCTTAAATTTAAAATCGCAACTTCGCCACTAATATTGAGATAGTTGACAGTAGAATTCTACGTTAAATGTCGAAAAATGCATAGGATGAGAGGAAGGGCGACGAAACGACAAGGTTTTTGCTTTAACCGACGTTCGAAAGTCAGCTTGATTGGAGCGCAACTATAATTAGCTGCAGTTAGCGAGAAATTGCAGTTTGTAAATAAACGAGTCATTTCATTGTGGTCATGAATTTATTTGGCTAAAAATGTCAAGACGGTGCGTGATGACGAAGACCCGGCGTCTTATTGCTGGCCTCGTGCACAACCAAAGAGGAAAACGCCCGCGGAATAATTTGCACCAAAAACGAGTAAATTTTTATGGAATTTTAGATCCTTGTTTCGGTCTCCAAGCTACATTACTATCATTTTTACATGCCTGATGTAAAAAAATTCACATTCGTTTATAAATTTTCACATTCACATTTACTGAATAAAAGTATTATAAGCATCATGGGTGAATTAAAACTCAAGCTTATTTCGCCAGCGATAACTTTTTAAAAGTCATTATAATAAATACTACTTAAATTTTACATGACAATTATTGCAAGAGTTGGAAAACGAACTAAGAAGAAATACTGTCCCAAACACAAATATTACCGCACACTCTTTCACGTTCAACGCCAAGTTATTTGCAAAGGCAATAAATACTACATGGCATTAAAATGACAATTTAAGCAATAAAGTTGCAACCGGCTACCTGTTCCAGTTGCACATATGCTCATTGTAAAATACACGTAAGTTTAATGCAATTTTATATATAATAACTCACGGATAACTTGTTATTTATAACGACAGTTCCATCATCATGTATAGGCTACTATGTGATGATAGAACAACAATTATTGCTTAATTTCTATCACTTCGACGGTAACCAAGTATCACTAAATATATTCTGGCATCGTGAGGGTAAATCGATATCACTTTTCTATCATCGTGAGAGTGACAAGGTATCACTTTTCTATCATCGTGAGGGTGACAAGGTATCACTTTTCTATCATCGTGAGAGTGACAAGGTATCACTTTTCTATCATCGTGAGAGTGACAAGGTATCACTTTTCTATCATCGTGAGGGTAACAAAAAGGTACATCCATTTTATCATCGTGATTGACTTAAATTAATATGAACATCCTGTAAACCGACATATTCACAGTAGCCATAACTGTTCGGAATCAGTACGGAAACAATGCTTCACGAACTAAGAAACTCTTTCATTTCTCAACTTATCAACATTTATTGATCGTCAAATTGGTAAATCAACTCAGTAGGATATCAATTAATGACTTAATATCGAATAAGATAACAATATATCGAATATTTTCAACAATAACAATAATCTACAATGTTATTTTATTTACGAGCAGCGTAAAATAAATCGTCAATAGAAGCTTTGAATGGTATAATGGAGTGTTATTATATTGTAATTTTGCGAAACATTTCCCTAAAATCGGAATTTCTATTCGACACAATAAGTTGGCATTGCTATACGAAACAATAAAACGGTATTTCTATACGAAATAATGATTCAGTATTTGTTATTTAAATAAAAGTTTTGACATCATTTAACTAGGGAATATAAGAGCTAAATAAAGCTCACCGATTCATTCGCCGGACCACGCAGTGAAATATGCTTGCAAACCAACAAAAGATTTTGTTCTATCACGCGATTCGTTGAAAAAAATCAGAACAAACCGTTCTAGATCGGCACGCAAAGCTGAAACATTTCCTCAATATTTGCCCGCGACAAACACTGCAGTTTTACGACTTTAGCCAGCAGCCTCAGATCAAGCGCGCGGGCTTCACCCTAACTTCCGTCCGCATCAAAATTGCGGAAATTGACTAGGCAAGAGTTTCGATACTTCAGTATATTTTGCTTCAGAATTTTTACGAAGTCACAAGATGTGGTAAGGGACACAAAGTACGCCCAGTAGAGATTAAATTTATAAACATAATTGCATATAGTTTTTAATTTCATAGATTTTTGTCAATTTCAATTTTTTTTATCATAGACAGTAATTCTTGATACTTAAAACTCTCAAAAGAATTTTCCCATCAAAGAATTTAAAATAATTTTGTTTTTAGCGTCATGAGCGTGCCTTTTTTGCGTAGACGCCAAACGGTTATTCATTACAGAATTTGCGTCCGGCTATAATGAACAATGCGGATTCGTTGAAATTGGGCTTGAAAATAACTGCGTTTAAAGCCTGCCACTCGATTTCACGTGTCGCTCGTTATTGTCGATCGAAACACGTTTTGATCGACAATAATGAGTTGCGTGCTAATAAGGCTCCAACTGTGAGCTATGTGCACGTTGAAGCAATTCATGGATTGCACGCGCGCACAATCGCACTTGCCAAGATCGTGACTAAATCAATCTGGAGATAATCTGTACATGCGGTGATGGCTCCAAAAACTGGACAAATCAAATCCGCTGAAGATTAGACTGGACAATAACTGCAGCAGTTCAATCATCATCATTGTTCAGAAGCTATTCAGTGGTAGCAAAGCAGCACTCAAGTGCAATTTGTAAAAAGCTTTGCAGGGAAGTACGCATTTGCGAGTAGTGGTCGCTTTGACTGCTGGTCGATGGCAGCTTAAGCGAGGAGAGCATCGAGCACAAAGTGCCTGTATGTAGACGCCTGGCTGTATTGAAACTAGAACGCTTCCTCCTATGTTGATACTAGACAAACATTAATGTTACCATAAATTATGGTGTAAAGCATTCAATGTGGTTTTCAGGGTAACAATTTAGAGAAAAAAACTGGTTCACCCGCTACATTTTATCTTTTCTTCCTGGGTAATCATAAAAATAATTAGATGTAATGTGGCGACACTCCACGCAATTTTTTCCCGGATAATTAAAACGCTTGGCATGAATCTGCACTCCGTAGCTCCCTGCCTCTTCATACGAACAAAGATCTTACGCCACGTAAATGAGCCGCACTGAACAAACGAAGAGGGCCTTTCGCGCCCATGCGGAACACAGGCAAGGCCATAATTAAAGCTAGCTTTCGCATTAAAATGCTCGTTCCACCGACGCCTCAACAGCTCATAAAAAAATTACGCTCCTATCTTTTTTCTGGTATTACATCACTCTTTTATTCACATTGATATCCTTATCTCAACAAGTTTGGAATTCAAAGAACAATATAATGTCATCACAGAGTTTGATGCCACTACATAGTTTGGGATCATCACAAAGGTTGATCACACAAAGTTTGGGACCATCACAAAGTTTGATGTCATCACAAAGTTTGAAGCCACATGCCATCTCATTTCGATGCACCCGTTTACAGATGCCTCTGGAGATCTATTGTATAAGTCGCATATGCACATGTTTAGTCATCTCATGCAATGCACGCTGAAAATATGCAGGTTGTTGAGAGACCGGTGGTTTGCCAGCGCAGTTATTATATTCAATGGAGTATTGGATTTGTTGGCAAGCATCGGAGCACGGCACAGTTCATCGACCATTCAAATTATTCTCTGTTCTTTTACTTGTAGTCTAAATATGTGGACTATGATGCGTGACACGCTCATGATTGCATGAGACTTTGANTGTAGTCTAAATATGTGGACTATGATGCGTGACACGCTCAAGATTGCATGAGACTTTGATCGTGTGTCGATTTCTGTTTGCACGCACACCATAGCACATTATTACAACCACAATTGTTGCTCCGGTCATCAATTATCGAAGAAAACTTTGCAGTGCATCATAAAGTCAACTCCAAATCTGAATAAAAGTGGGTTAGAGTGTGCAGTGCCAGTTTGTTTCTTAACTCAGCCCTTCAAAGATTTTTAATGTCGAACGCGAGGCTACGTAAAAGAGCAACTGCGCTTGTGCGTGCTTGATTATTGTAACGAGAACGACATATTGCTATTGGTCGTGAATGACGATGGAATTATTGAAATAAAAGAGTAAATCTCAAACTAAAGTGATTTTGTTGACTGGATGAAAAATTTTGTGATTTCGTTGACAATGTGAACAAAAATGTAAGCCAAAAATATTGCATTGAAATACAAAAAGTCAATTTAATCTAATTAGTAATCTTATGTCAGCTCAGTTTCCTGGGTAACAATTAAGAAGGACAAGACAAAGAAAGAGAACAAAGGAATTGCTGGGAATTTGCATAAAATATAGAAGCCCTGAATTGTAATAAGTGTTTCCTTATAAATGAATGGGGCTAGGATTTCCAAATCAACAACACTCCTGTAATGACCAATGGCCAGGATCATAGCAAAATGAATAAAACATCTTTCGAGGTATCGTGACCTAATCAATGGATCGCAACGGCACAAAAATTTTCAGTCGCTTGGCTGGAGACAATTCATGTGCTTATCATTAGTGAGCCTAATTCACAAGTTTATCACGTATTTGGAAGCAAAGTAAAATCCAAATAAATTTACACTTCTTCGTTGAGAACTTTTCGTAGACCAGCTTCATGATAAGCTTGAACAATTATTGGAGAATTCAAATGTACACGAAAGAAATGAGAAAATAACAAGAAAAAAAGAAACTCTTGTATTGCAATTTAAACAAAGAAAATTACGAGGTATTTAGACCAGGTTTTCATTTATAAATATGCAGCGACTTTAAAATCCTTGAATCCGAAGTGGTGGAACCTAGCTAGCTGTATCCTGTGGAATCGCTCAGGTCGCACTGTTTTGTGTGAATGTGGACAACATTCACACAGTGAAAGGTACAGCAGAAAGAAATTCTTGGGAAGCGGCCGAATCACAAAGATTGCTCCCATTGCATTCTGTTTCTTGTAGATTTGAATTTTAATTGCTGATTGTACTGATTTTCCTCAAATTTTTTTAAACGTGATGGAACTGGTCTAANTCTGATAAGTAGTTTTAAAATGATCCGGGGCAAGTTGCAGCAGCTATATTAACGGCTACAAGTAAGAGTATATAACCACTCATTGCTTTACCGTCAAGTTAGATTGTATACGAGACACGTATTAGTTGTCAGCATTTTATCACCAGTAACCGCTAGTAGGGCGTAAAATAAATGGTTAAATAAAAAAGTATTCTCTGTCATTATTTCGCATACCAGCAACCATAATTTTATGGGTTCATTAATTCTTGAAGTTACCAACCAAATTACAGAATGTTTCAAATACTAGTTTTGGTAGTTCATTGCTACAGTATAGCGCGTGGCCACGCCTTTCTGTTGAGCGTTAATATTTCGATCGACAAAGAAGTCTGCCTGAAGACGAGTTTTCAATCGAAAATATATACATATCTAGTTTTATGTAGAAACGAATAAAAACTTAATGCATAACCGTCTATGACAAATGTTATATGAAAAATGGCAAGGCGAAAATATGAATCATTATCGAAAGTTGTTGAAACTTGCTTCTACATGTATATATGGATGAGCGTTCCGTTACTCGATATTCTATAATTTGGAACTTTATTGCTTAGCATAAATTTGCCGCGGACTTAATCATAAAATTCCTAGTTTTCGAGTCCAAGTTTAAAATACGTGGAGACTGAAAAACAGTACGCTTCCGATTGTATCTTCATACAACTAATCTAAATGAACAACTTATTTTATTAAATGTTACAGAAGCAAAAAAAAATAAACTTATCGAGTTGCATGTTCATATTTATCTTCTACTCTGCCAAATTTTCTAATATATGGGATTTGTTTATCAAAAAGCATATATAATGTATTCATATGTCAATTAAAAATCACAAATGTTCACTACATCATTGAGTTCCGGCAACATAAGACTTAATTTTCTCCGTTGACTGATGACGATGAGACGATGGGGCGCAGACTTGCCAGCGATCGTCCCGCTTACATGTTGCAAGCCCACGGTCCTATAATCAGTCCGGAGGATCTCAGGCATCGAAACATGAAACCTGTCATTAATTTCGACGATTCCTTTCCGTAAACATGGCGGTATTGATCTGGGTCTTGGCGTATAAGGTCGGATAAGCTTGAAAATAATGCCTCAATACATCAATACAAGGATGAAACACTGTCGGTAAGACTAAAGATGCTTGTGTGGGCTCATAATTAATTGACTTGTTCGACCTGTCATCGTTGCATCTTTAATGGAGATATGGCGTTCTGTGTTCAGCCTGTGACCCAGCGTGGCGCGCCATAAGAAGCAATCATTTCACTTGAACTCAGCTGCTGACTTATCACTTATCACTGCATATTCGAGCTCACGACATGGTTGCGTCAATAGGAAATCATGAAATAATTCAGCTGCTGACTTCACATTGCATATTAGAGTTCTCCACATGCATGGTTGCGTCAATAGGAAATCATGAAATTATCCAGTTGCTGACTTCACATTGCATTTTAGAGTTCCCCACATGGTTGCGTCAATAGGAAATCATGAAATTATCCAGTTGCTGACTTCACATTGCATTTTAGAATTCCCGACATGGTTGCGTCAGTAGGAAATCATGAAATTATTCAGCTGCTGACTTCACATTGCATTTTAGTGTTTCCGACATGGTTGCGTCAGTGGGAAATCATGAAATTATCTGAAGGATAGCTCGCATCTTCTCTGGTAGTTATCGTTGCTTCGTAAATGACACTTAAATCGCAATTCTTTCTGTTAATAACATGATTTATTTATATTTCAACCGATTGCAGTAATCTAATTTTACTACTATTAACATTAGAATTATTTACATAGTTACGATTAATACACAAGGTGGCTTGACGTAGCGGAGATAATTTCAGTGCGCGTGCCATTTCTTCCAGGCGGAATTACAAAGTACAAAATATTAATGTACGGACAGAATTGGACACGTTTGGATCACTGTATCCCGCCTACAGAGCACGCAACGATTCGCTGGCTAAGGTAGTGAATTTCTGTTATTTGAAGTCATGGAGGCCGGATGAACGCTGTGTTATGCAACGGCTCTTTATTAGACGCAATGACTCATCCAAATTTCCCATTAATCAGCATTACGCAATAACGTAGAGTTGAAATTGTGAACGTATATACTGCTCATATCACAGCACAGTGCTTTGACATAAATTGCGGCTTCACCAATGCAAATTATTTCGATTTGCTTCGCGGATTTTGGCGTAAGGAATTTGATTATCTCTGGCGTATATGTTTACTTTAAAAACGTTGAACGCACTGAAGGAGTCGAGCAAACCGTTGCAAGCATGATGATGACGTAACTATATATGGCGATATAAGGAACCCACTAACGTTAGTTACACGTGAACACTTACACTATTTTGATATCAGCAACTTATATACGTCTAACTTCATTGTTAGACGTGTATGTTCAATTTATAACCTTTAATCTTGATTTAAGCTCGACTAACTTCAATCAAGTTAAGTTATACCCATTCACTCATTCCAGAGTATCAATCAAGAGACGTTATTCTCGCACAAGTAACTCCTCAGCGTCGCCTTATTAACAGGACGAGCTGCAAAGTTAAAACCTGACGTCCACGTGTACGCAGGTTCCGAAATCATAAGCCGAAAATTTCGCTTCTATTTGTTACTTCATCTACAAAATCATTGTAGAGAAATGAAAAATAATTTCTGAAACTTTAATGCATAATGCCCAATAATATGCGAATTTCTCTGAGCTTAAAAAATTAATTCCTAATGTTTTATATTCACGCAGCCTAAACCGGCGTTGCAACGGATGTATATACTATCTGATTTTGCCATAACCACGTCATCCCGAACCTTGTCACCCTAAATAACTTCCAGCTGCATTCGTCGGTAACCCGAACATTGTCATCTCGAGTCTTGTCAACATGAATACCGTCACGCTCCATCATGTCACCCCGAGCCTCGTCATTCCGAATCTTGTCAACCTGAATACCGTCAAGTTAAATTCAGTTATCCTAACCTCGTCCAGCTACATTCAGTCATCCTAACCCCGTCCAGCTACATTCAGTCATCCTAACCCCGTCCAGCTACATTCAGTCATCCTAACCCCGTTCAGCTACATTCAGTCATCCTAACCCCGTCCAGCTACATTCAGTCATCTTAACCCCGTCCAGCTACATTCAGTCATCTTAACCCCGTCCAGCTACATTCAGTCATCTTAACCCCGTCCAGCTACATTCAGTCATCCTAACCCCGTCCAGCTACATTCAGTCATCCTAAACCCGTAATGCCGTATTACATCACTCTGAATCCTGAATCTCGTTGATAATAATTATTGTATTTTTCAGTATGCTAATTAAGAGAAGACCCTGTGAAGCCTGCCATTAACGTAAAGCTCGCACATTTTTATTTTCTCGTTATGTACGACGGTAAATTGAATTCATGCAGACAAAATATCAGACAGTCAAGGAAATGAGAGAGACATTGTCTTAAAAAGTGATGCACCTTTTACCCTTGTGTGTGTGTCACCCTAATCCAGTTTGGCCTAGCAACTAGCAAGACGGTGCAGCAGTGCCAAGTGCAGGATATGTTTCTATTTTAACAATATTGTCCTCTTGTTTTTCTGTGTGTGCTTAAAAACTATAGCTTGGGCGAATTAAAAAAAATTAATAAAATTAGAGTTTCATTGGATTTTGTCTGGGTGGGAGAGGTAATAAATAAATAGGACTCAATTATTTTCAATTATTATTACTTTAGTTCAAAAATTCTGAGCATTACCGAAAACTGGATCAGGGAAAATGATATTAAAGGGAACGGGCATAGATGGAGAAAAATTCCCGGACATTGTGGATTATTTTTGTTAAACTAAACTGGACTGCGTCGCTACTTCGTAAATGATTCCATTTCTTGTTCTCTTGGGACTAAAATAATTACGTTAGTAAGCTGTAAGTCTAAGTTAACTTTTCACTGCTAAAATCTTGCGTTATTCAAGTCACGGCTGAATCCTTTGATAACTTCCACAGGGATCACATCAGAGCGCTTCTATCAAGGTATGAGAATATAACACAAGTTACCGGCTGAACTTACCAACAGACAGTGAATTTGAGCGGGTAAGCCGTATTTCTAGGCCAGTTGGACTGAAATTATAAACACGGCTAAACTTCCGTCAGTAATATTGTGCAAAGTTGGGGAGATACGCAAACAATCAAAGTGTGATAAGAAATACCTATTCTCAAAAAGACTTCGTGATGAAACGCACCGCTGTCTGCCGTTTCGTTTCTGTGTATAATCTGAAATCAGCCACTGCTTACCACAGTGTAGCTGTTTGAACAGCAGCTCCGTGATTGCCCAAAACTGTTCAGTAAACACTTACGTTCTCTTGTTTGCTCAACGCGGCTGTGAAAACAAGGCAAGCAACCCTAGAACTACTGCGTAAACGAGGAAAGATGACGCCCCTCTGCTGTAGACAACAACCCACGACGACTCCGAGGAGAGTGAGGGTAAAAAGACCTGAGACGATGTAGATGACGGGATGGCCTATAAGCTATAACAGAATACGTCATAGTAGACGAAGTAAGCAGCTATGTGAATGATGGAAGAAAGGAAACCCAATGGCTTAAGAGAAACCTGAAGCGGACATGAACAGCTTTTGTGAGAAGCAAACGATGTTGACCATTTGAACAACGGCGATGACCACGACCGCGAAATGCTGTGAATGTTCTGCGATGTTAAGAATCGGCGACAGGCCTACGGCCTAATAAACGCTGAAACCGCTATTATTTATTATTATTAATGACGGGGAGGGGAGGGAAAGAAGACGGCAAACTGAGCAAAGCAGGTGTAGATGCATAGGACAAGTTTCTATACAGACTATTGTATTTGTTTTGACTTGTGCGTAATTCTCTTTATTCACAGATAGTTGCAAGTGCCCATCATGCATGCGGCTTCTAAGTTGCTCGGTGATTCAGAGAGCCACTGAAGAGAGACCACAAAAACCTCCACGCATCAAAACTTAAGTTCATTGGTATAAATTCCGTAATGAGTTTCCCTAGCTGTCTTGTGTTCATAAGCATTGTCATTTCTCCCAAAGGTGGCATTCGAATAAGAATCACAATTGAGTAGTTTTATGTAATAATTATTGGCTGGTTTAAACAAAACATACAGATAGAAGTATCGAAAGAATTAGTCTTATAATGTCACAACCAATCCTAATAAATTTGCTACGCTGCATGGCTATGCTCCATATAATACGTTCGAGGAACGCTGATGCCGTCACCGTCAACTACTCTACAATACGTACGAAAAACGCTGATGACGTTGGCCGCGGTGTCAATGCTTTACAATACGTAACTAGGAACGCTGGTGACGTTTACCGCGTTACACGCGTTATATTATAGCGGGTTAGCTGATAAAACGCGAATTGCATAACATATTTGAGATAATCGAATGAAGCATATCATACATTAAAATATTACAAATGACACGAATATAACATGAGCTATTTAATTAAGGTCTTACCCCAAACGTTGGCAGGCAAGGCTGAAGGGCAATGACTGGTAACTGAACTAACGAAAAAAGAAAGTCAATCTATAAGAAGTCCGGATGGTTGGCTGACAGCTAACTACTTGAGGAAAATAAACAAGGAAATGAATAATGGACATCGAAATGAATAATGAACAGTACCTATACAATATGTTTCAATGAAAGCCGACGATTTTGAGAAATCAATCAGCGTCTCCTGATCATTGAAATGATTCCTATCGGGTAAAAGTATATAAGGAATAACAATAGTTTCCGGACGGAAAACAAAAACTTCAGCATTCTTTACTGTCATACAGGACCAGCATCTTTCACTCTAATTATGTCGGATTTCTCAATCGCAACTAATTATGTCGGCTGTCGGAGGAGAGTCGCAGCAGAAGCCAAGTGTTCCTCTCAACCCTGATGTTCCACCCACCTAGTGCTCCACGAAAGTTACATCCTGCCTATGCTATTCCTACGACGAACGCGGTGCCGCTGTATTATATCGCGTGCTAGCCGCACCGCAGCCTCTCAGTAAGTCGAATTACAGCCGCCTAGAAAATTGCTCCTCCGAGTTCTCCCGCATACTCCGACGAGCACGCCACACATTTGAGATACACGCGCCGTGGCCGGCATATTTTGTGATTATTTTTCTTGGAGAAAGCGAATCACATTAGAACCCATATCGGGCTTTACAATTTTTACATCATTTAGTCGGTGAACTGCCGACTAAATGAAAAGCAAATGTGATTTCAGAGCACTGAAATCGAATGCTCATAAGTAATCTTCTTGATAAACTAGAGCTCATATATTAAAGATCTTAAGTGCATCGAACGACGTATTGCGCGTGAATTATTAGATGATTTCAAACTACGAAATTCTGCGTCGTCCATTGTCCTTACTTTCTTTAACAGTGTCCTTTTTAACAGGAACAATCTGGAGATTATCATAAATGACATCGTTAGACGTCTTTCTTTTCTGGATATTGTGACATTCCTTAAATCTCTTTACTTATATCTTACTTACATCTCTCCACTCGTCCCGTGTATTAAATCGATCAACTTATTAAGTGGAGTATATTTAGCCGAGGTGGTTCAAATATGCGCTTTCTCAAGCAAAGTCATTTAGGAGCTTATTACTTCAACTTGGCTACTCGAAGGTCGGAATTAAATTAATTAAATGAAAATAATTAAATTATAATAAGAATTGGAAGTACACTGGGAAAAAAAACAAGCAAAATTATACAGGGGAAAATAACATGCGAACACGAACAATACTACTGTAAAATCACGAAATCGTTTCTAGAATTATTGTAATATATTTAACACACTGAACGACGCTCTGAATTCTTAGTCAAGCAAATAGCCAATACCTGAGACAAGCGCATCGAAATAATACGTCTCAAGTCACTATTAAAACTTTTCTACTTTGCTGATCCAAAGTGCCATCCATTTCAGCGGTACGTTTTCTTAACCTAGCCGTATCTGTCACGAATACTAAGCCGTATTGTTTCAAGTGACCGTATAACCATGACAATATCGCCGTGTCGACGCGTCCGTACTCCGTCACTAGTCTGTATGGCCGTGGAACTTGTCTCGGTACCCCTATAAATACCACATGGTCGTCCTGACCGTATATTTAACAACGGTCGTACTAATCTTCACTTGTTGCTCTCGGCTCAGTTTCGTGCCGCTGCTGCTGTGACTCCTGTGACATCACTTCCGAACGATTATTTTACCCACGCTCGTTTCTTACATTGTTTTCTAAACTTCATCATCGCCGTAAGTCGTCTTGCTACTCGTATTTTTTCACGGCTGAGACACGGTCAGCGTGGCCGTTGATTTACCTTGCATTTTGTCCTCATTTGTAGGATAATTATTGATTGCCTAATGCAAGAGTGGTATTTTTATCAGTGACTTGAAATTTATTGTGACTACTTATAATAAAAATTCCCGGCCCATGGCCATGGCCTCTTCTCACGCCACGAAAACTAAGCTGTTTCTTGTACTCGTATTACGGTTGTTTTTGAACGAAAAATTCGCGCCAATTTCGAGTTCTTCCGCGCCCAACCGATCCGAATGGTTAGTGGGCGGTACCGCCCCCTGGGAACGTTGTAAAGATCTGGAGGGGCGCTGAGCTATGTTGCTGAAACAGTTAAAACTGTTAAAAATATATTGGTTTACTAAATTGGGTTTTATTTGTGAAATACACATTATGTTTAACCTTTTTCTTTTCAAATTGCCGCATACAAACTATCAAGATAGAGCTATTTGTTTCCATATGCGTCTGTGGGGGGGCGCTCGGAATTCACTGGGGTGCCAAAGGAGGAGCCAGCCTGCAAAAGTTTAGGAACCACTGCTATACGCAGAGTCCTTCAGTAATAACTTGGGAATGTCCCTCACGTTGAGTTCTAACTCGAACGCAAACAAACTCGCTGCGACGGTCTCCTATATAGCTGTCTTACTGGCATTTATCCCACGTTGTAAATCTTTTCAACCTTAGCGTCGAATCTTTTCTTTATCCATTTACTTTTTAAACAACATTTTATACAAGAAGAGAAAGATCTGCTGCAGTATCATTTGCTTGTACGTCGTTAATAAGTTCCAGAACAAAGTAGATACTGTAATCGAAATTTCAAACACTCGTGTTTCAAATTTCAAAACCGAATAAAATTTGATCGACCAATATCATTTATTTGAATTGCTGAGAACTATATGAAAAAGAACTGAAACACGATCCATTTTTATCAAAGCTCTGATTTAAATTGTATAAAAACTTGTCCTCAAATAATTTGAACACTATCAAGTCTATTAATAGTCGAATAAAAATGCTGTGGAAATGGGGCTGCATGTTAGAGGTAAGCATTGCCCTTTCCCGTCAACAATTTCATATTCTTCCCGTGCGCAAGGAGCCATACGCGCTGTTAGCCAGCAGCCACTGTCTCCAGCTACTCTAGTATAATAGTCTTCAAGGCAACCAAACACCAGCATGCGCCATCCTCCGCACTTGCCTCGACTCTCCACCCAAACAAACCATTACGGGACCTAACCTCATTGGCTGCAGCAAGGTGGAGAAACACTGGGCAAGTGGAGGAATAAAGCCGGTCATTGGCTGCAGCAAGGTGGGGAGGTGGGGTAAGTGGGGAGGTAGACGCATGCTGAGGTGTAGTTTGCTACATGGCTTGGTTAAAAGTTAAATTTGTGGCCGACGGCAGCACACCCTGGAAATGCATCAACTTCTCATCAAAACCATATTCGCTGCCTCCATGCCAGGGCCCGCAATTGAGTCATGATCTTGAAGTTTATCTGCGCTTTATAATCACTTGCCTCGCATATTCAAATCTAAGCATGGGATCGCTAACCGGGCGCAAATTGAAGATTCCTTCATAGGCGTGTAAGAAGAGTGGAAAGTCACTCGTTGCGATACATGGGTGATCTTTTCTTCGGTGTTCGTTACTGCTACTATGATCAATGAAATTAATTTTTTTACTTTATAAACTCGAGGATTCTATTCAGACCCTACATGGTTGTGGTCTCATAGGGTGAAAATCTCAGCTCCGTTCCATACAACATAAAGAGATGAGAAATTCTTCTGGACGAACCCATTTCTCGGCAGACTGAGAGCCATTGCCTGTAATGAGATTCTGAAGAAGCAACGCTCAACTTTCGGCTCAAGACAAATAAACTATATGATTTTTTACTACTGCTCTGAGTTAAAGTGAATTTCAGCACATTTGTAAAAAAGTTATGTAATCAATACTCACAGCTTTGGGGGTTTTAGACGCGAAAACGCTTATCCGATCCAAATATACCGGCCATGACTACTGACAGTATAATAATTATTTTGATATTTACGAAAAAATCGTTATTCAAGCGATTGTTACGCCTTTCTTTTTGTAGTAAATTGCTCAATCTGATTCTTTAGCTTTGATCAAATTTGAAGGTAATGAAGAAAACCGACTGAAGTTATGGGGGACAAGACGCCATTCCCTTAGACGGGTTTGGTTCAAAGAGTTCGGCGGAACTCGACTTCCTTAATCCTCTCAGAGATGAAGGGACTCCTTCGTGCCATTCAAGTGATGATCAAATAGGGAATTTATTCTCTAATGCCTCGACATTAAGGAAATAGAAACGAACCAAGACACTTCTCTGAATGTCTATTGAAAGTGTCGGCAAAGAGAATGTTGAGCAAGATGTAGAATTAAGAGACAGGATGAATTTATTTTTTGGAAAATTTCGATAGTTACGAGCGTTGCGCAAAATGTTTCCCCGTGCACCAGTAATTATTATTTGAAGTCTCCATGCAGAGCGTATGTTAACGGCCACAATGGACACCAAATCCATAAGTGCAGAGGATGCATTCAGAAATTACGGGATTTGCTTCCAGGAAATTTTGAAATTGAATCAATTTAAGATGTCCCTGAAGATAACAAATGAACATCACTGGCCATCAGTTGGCACGTACATTATACCTGCTTCCCACGTTTTACGCGAAGTAGATCTTGAAATATTCATGTTCAACGTCAGGAAATCAATTGTCGGCCATTCGACCGTCAACGAATTTGCAGCCTTGGATGTATAGGGTAGAAAGGTTCATCGATGATGCCCCTCACTTCCGTGTATACGCAGCTTGTGAAGCAACATTAGTACCTATTATGTGCCTGGTGCTTCCTTCTAGTCATGACAGTTTCCAAAATAGCCGAGCCTGCGTGACCCCCCACGTTTCTCATTAGTTTTCAGCTACTCATTATCCTCAATGTTCAAAACCGCGTAGCAGTAGAACGACATTTTTCCTCATTCCGCTATTCATGCGTGTTATATGCGGCATCCGAATAATGATGAATTCAATGCACAGCTAGAGCGACGGCAACTTCGTACAAGGGGACGTGAATATTGCAGACATTTTCTTCCGCTGTTACGATGGAAATGAATAACCAATCAATGAATGATTATTATATCCACTAACAGAGGCGATATTCTGTCCGATGTGTCCGTGGATTATTAAAAAAACGTACCCTACGAGAGAGAAGGCCAGCGGCGTTCATGCACATGTCGCCTATGAACATGCAGCAGTGACAATTAAGCGCGTGACGCTTCTGTTGTCTGCTAACGACCGCACGCCACTCATTGCGCAAACTTTGCCTCGAACGGGAAAACTTCCCATCAAGCATAGCAAAATTTCATGGACGCTACATTCTTATCTGCAGCGCTTGTATAAGTTCTATCGTGATTTCATTTCAATTACAATTGTGTTTTTGCATAATTTTCAGAAAAAAACTTCTCTTAAGAGTCAGACAGCAGTCACAGCGTCTAGCGTTTGAAGCTACCACTTAAAATAACGCCCAAAATTGTACAATTTTTCAAAAATTACACCAAATTTCAAGCTGAACTTTTAAATTATTTAAAATTTAGTTCGAACTACTTGTAAGTCGCGCTGTAAGTGTCCGTATGCCAAATTCTGCTCACTTTGCGAATTGAACTCGTTACTTCTGATCATTATCTCTTCGGTTTTGCTTTTTGACATTGCCTTTGAATTACCAATGATCGCTTAAAATAATATTCTGATGTTAACGGCAAAGTCGATAGCGGAATCTTCACGATCATATGTAAGATGTGCGTGCAGCTTAGCGCTGCCGGTCACCCGTAGAGCGGCAAGACACCGACGACATTTGTCGTCTCCTGCCACCGACGCACAAAACTCGGGCGACGAGGCAGCGCTGGTCGCCTCTGCTTTACGAGCGCAGTCTGTTGAAGACGATAAATGCAGACAAAGAGTCGCACAGCCTAATGGATTTTCTTTCACTAGTTTGCAGTGGTTTGGGTTTAGGAGTAGATGCCACGGTTTGGCAAGAATGTTCCAAAATGACAATGCACATTTGGTTAAACACTCCCAACTCGGATTGTATACATTGGAATTGGAAACACTCCAAACGCGTCAGTTCAGCGAATAATGTACTCAAAATTGTTCACCAAATGAAAAAAATTGAATCTGATAATCGATAATGAGCACCTAAAACTCAAAATATAAAGTAAATATTTACGAGCATTACATCTATGTATTATGTTCCGTATAAATGGAATACCATTGTCGTCGCGGGAGATGCTTCATTATTGTTGTGTTGCCTACCTCCATACAAGAAGAATGCATAACCAACATACAAAAAATGTGCTTGCCCATGCAATGTTCAGTTAAATTCACGCTGGTAACTGACCAAAGCGTGCTGCTATGATTCGGAACCTGCATGTTATTGAGCTAATGAATCACTGCACATGGGCCTCAATTAATTCGTATATTCACATGAATAGTTCCATTGAATTTAGTAGAGCTGATAGTGACTATGTTCATAAGTTTAAAATCTTGCTGAAATTAAATTTTCATGAGATATTGGAATACAAGTTTTTCTTTGAAAGATTTAAGCGAAATTTAGTAGGATAACTACCTATATGGCGCATCGTTTTACAGTAGTTTTCCCTGTAGAGGCTCTAGAGGTCATGACCGACACGATTAACGATCGCCTTTGGAGTTACAGATGTGGACCACAGAGCTACTAAATCACTAGCTTTACGAAGGGACACTGGGCATCATTCAAGCAGCCGGAGGTAAACGCTTGACAACATGAAGTCGTATATTTTTTGATCACATAGCGTTCGAAGTATAGAGATCCGTTGCATTTAAAAAAAAATATTTTTTCTCGCCGGTTTATCGCTTTTAATCGGTTCAGCGCTCGATCACGACTATTCATTTCAGAAATAGTGGCAGACGAATATAGTCTAGAGTTTCAGATGATCGCAAGCTTCCACGGTTTATTTGCGTTCGTCCAGAGCAAATGAAGTCAATCAGGAAAGTGAGGCAGTTGCTAAAGTTAACGTAAAATGTTTCTGCTGCTCAGCACTCTCGCAAAAAATTTCACGCTCACTAAAATGCCGAAACGCAGTCACAACGCCCAGCGCCAGAAGCAACCACTGAAAATAACGGCAAAATTGTACAATTCCTGTGAAGCGCCGCCCCTGCAATGCCTGTCCATCAATCAAGGCTCATGTAACGTCACTCCAAATTGACACCCAGAGTAAAAATGCGCAGTTAAATATCGAGGCCTCTAATGAGCGGAATGAAGTCCTACTGGCGTACATGTAGCCGCTACTCAAGTTTTAATGTTTGACGCAGCGACGGGTCAAAGTAATTATACTCACAGAACATTAGTCTCATCTGACACAGCAAATTTATCGTGATAATTGACCACAATGTCAATTTATACTTTGTGTTCTGTAAATTTATTTTTATTTAAATTTTCTATTCTTAGATTTATATTTCTCCATTTTTCTACTCTTCTTCATATTTATACTATATTATACACTGAAACGCTGGTGTGCCGGTGGAAAAATACTTTAGTATAATATTAATAGCCGCCACCTTCATTAATTAGCATCTTTCGATCAGCCTTTCAAATCAACAAAGCAGGAAGCTAGCACAAAATGCTCGCAACTCAACGTAGCGATATAATCCCTAGCTGTCAATCTGTTCACTTACGACGCTTAAAGATTTAGTTCATTATACTCCTATACTCGCTAATCAACTATTCGAGCTTTGGAATTTGCATTTCAAATTATATAGGAACGTTTCGTAGGTTAGCCACATCTAAAACTGAGATTAAAAGATACTCAAAAGGGAAATCGACAATTCGAATCATCCGGAACGAATTGTGATGCCTAGGTAGACATATACAATGGAACTTTAAAGGTTTGGCTATATGCCGTTCTTTTTAACTCTTTTGATTTGTAATTTAATCAGGGAGATTAATAAAGAATGCCTGGATTTGTATTCACTCGCATTTTTCAGTCACCACCAACAGCACACTCCTACAGCCCACAGAGTATCAAAGTATGCAGCAGTACTTTTTGTACGACTGTACAGCTGCCAAATGAAGGCCTCCTAAGTTTTGTGATGATCACCAGGTGTTCGCTGGCCTAAATAATCCTAAGCTGTTGAAATTATAGGGCAGGGGCATCACATAGCCTTGCAATTTTCCGGAGACGCTTTGGCGCAGCTGCAGATACAGCGAAGAGATGCAGTGTATTCAGGCAAGGAGATATGATCTTCCAAGGACGAATAAGAAGATTCATGATGAAATAATCCCCGATGAAAATCTAACTTTCGCTGACCGAGGTAGAGCTTTTGAAAAACATAAGAGTATTTACGTTGACTCAGAAAATCTGGCTTTGAGACTGGCGATTTCAATAAGGCAATTGCGAGATGAAGAAACGTGGTTGCGATGTATCCTGACTGAGTTGTCAGCGAAGTGTCCCCTCGCTCGATTGCCCTTCCGCTCCTGCGGCACAGCAGCGGGATATATTACTTAATAACGATTATTTGCACCAGTTTTCCTATATTCAACGTCGTTGATACCACCAAACGCTGAGGTGTCCATTGCTGCATCTCAATGTAGGTTAGAAATATTACTCGATCGCATCATTGTCACCACTATGGGTCAAATAGTTAACTAGGGTGGGAATTTTATTTTTATCTTGCTCGGTATATAATGACGGAATCGTCGTTGCTAGCATAAATATCAATATTTACTTGGCCAGTAAAGAGTTCATACAGCTTGTTCTTCCCCAGATAAACATTTCTCTCAGGTACGGCTCAAAAGTTCCTCGCTGATTGTCGTTAAACGTTTCAATTACTAACTTAGGTAAGCTTTAACCTTAAGAGAAGATTTTTAGCACCAAATGTAGATTTATTGTATCGTTTAGTTACGTGTCTTCCAGTCTGAGAAGAATTCTTGGCTATTCTTCGAAGAATAGAAAACAGAATTATCCGCTATTCTTCGAGGATTTATTACCCACATTTCGATTTGGTTGCAAGATTTTGAAAACTTGCTGTTGAAAACTAAATTGTTAGGATCAATAAAATTTTCGAAGATTGAATATGATTCCTAAATCAAAGAATTCTTTTCCACTAGCAGCACTGCAGCCAGGGGCAGAGTTTGACAGAAACTAATTTCGGCTGAAACTACATTTCGCCGGCGAGACGCTGATCGAGAGCTTTTCGATCTGTCCTACAAACGGCACACGTGTTCACCTCTACTATATCTTACAATGAAAATGATGATTTAAACTGTGTCAGTTTTGTTGCGAGAAATTAGGTAATTACCTTTTTAGTGGTGCGTACTCTAGTGAAGTTTTATAGAGTTTTCGATGTCATACGAAGAATTTATGACACAATATGAAATTTGAGAATGTTATTGAAAAAAGAGTAGTCTTCGGATGTTTAATATAGAAGCTGAAACGATAACATTTTTTAATTGACTTAAGCCTGATTATGTTCAAGATGAACATAATCAGCTGCAACCTTTTTATTGCATTTTCTGATTTATGGAAAAAAGGCGCTATTGTTTTTTAAATCTAGATGTGTGCCATGAAATGTTCCAATAAAAACCGACTCTTGGTAAGCGAAATAATGCAGCTCTGTAGTGTTTGGTCACTGAAAGTAATATGTTGCGCAAGCGTGTGTTTGGCGTAAGTAAAATATTTGATGTGAAAATATGTATATCTTTACTTTTATTACCTTATTACATTTATGCTATAATACATGCGTTAATGTGATATGCGAGTACTCGTTACCGCACCCAAGATTTTTGCAATTGAACATTTTACGTGCGCTTAACTTGCGCATATGTAACATACTACGATATTTGAGCAGGCACTGCAGGGCAGCGTTTTAAAAATAAATTGATGAAACTGCCGTATTAAGACCACTGCCTACATGGCACTGCTATGGCGCCCGTGTGCAGTCAACCCGCAACCGTCACTGAGACGGCCGGGTAGGTTTAGCGCGCTGTGGCCGCTCACTGGCGCTGTTGTCGATCGGGACGGCGCTAGGCCTGAGGCGCCGATGTAACGGCAACGAGTGGTCCCGAAGAAGGCGCCAAAACGGTCTTTCCATCATTGCCGTTGCAGTGATGCGGCATTCACGCGACTGCCGATCGGCATGGGGTCGTTGGTAATGCTGGCTCTTTTTTAATTATTAACCGGGTAGCATGTCAACAACGCGAACACGTCATGCCGGAATAAGTAGTTGTTTCTTGAACCGTGCTAGAATGTTGCCCCAAGATATACAAAGTGTCATGGCTTATAAGGATCAATTGATTGTCGTTTGCTTACTGTCGTCATCGGAGACTTCGTGCCCAAAGTACATTAAAAGTACGTACTTTTAAATCGCACCTGATTTCCAAAAACTCAAGTTTTTCAACGAAAAGAAATGAATAAGAAAATTTAAAACATTAAAAACCTTTGTTATAAACGTCGCATTCCAGAATACTAGTAACTATTTCTGCGAGTTTTTATCGAATTAGAAGCTTTAACGAAGCTACGGCGAAAAACGCTGATTCAGGCTTCCAGCTCGTCAAGAAGCTGCCTCATGTCCATGGCCAATATTTTCAGGCAGGGCGGTGATTACATATTATCGCGTCTCTTGACTGTTCCGTCAACACAGGGATTCTTTGCGTCTTCCAGAGTAGCCTTGTAACTTGAGGTCTCCTGGAAACAGGGCATTGATGGCTAATGAATTCTCTGCCAGTAATTTGTAAATTGTAAACCAATTACAAAAAAAAAATTGTAAAAATTGTAAACCAATTCGTTCATTATTGACAACGATCGTCAAAGAAAGAGGAGCAGTTGGGGGAGTTGAGCATGTCAGGATTTTAATGATGTGTTTATTGATTTTTGGATGGATGGTGTGCCAAATTTAAGCATAATTTTGATATTACTCTTTTACTTTGCGTTTAGCGTTACAGAATTATTCTTATTTCATGTAAATAAGGTAACAAATTGAAACAATTACTAAGCATCATTGTCATTTTTAATAATCAATCATCAAGGAGTTACAAGGCACAAAGGAGGTTATGGCGTGGCGCGGGCGTGCTTCTGCTTGTCGTTGGTCTGGGCGCTGGCCAGCGGGGCGCTGCGGAGCCAGAGGCTGTAGGTCGCCAGGAACTTCCTCCGCTGCCGCGCCTTCTGCCGCGACGACGCGGAGACATCGTTCTCCTGCCATCATAATAAGAAGTTAGGTGCGTGGTTATGTAGCTCAATATGAGCACATGCCAGTTAGTTGTACGAGTTCTTACGGTAATACAGTAAATAAACGTAACTTGAAGACATCGTTCTCCTGCCATCATAATAAGAAGTCAAGTGCGTGGTTACGTAGCTCAATATGAGCACATGACAGTAAGTTGCACGAGTTCGTACAGTAAAACATTAACAGTCTCTAAACGTAACTTGTAAAATAACAATAATTCTTATTAAAATTGATGATTCAAAAAAGAATTTTTTTTGTTAGTTTCTACAAAAAAAAAAAGATCTCTAGTGCGATATAAACGCACGAACTTGTAAAGCAATCCTCGTAAGGCAAATCGACCACAGCAGAATCGAGAGAAATGCGTTTCATCTCTAACAGTTTGTACATCACAAGTGTTTTCAATCATCTAAAATAAAATATTTTAAAATGAAAGATAATTCGATCAAAAGGATATTAATCAATCGATCAACGTTATTCATGAATCCCCCACCACATAACTCCGCCCAGTAAGGGAAATATAGCTTCGCATGCAGCCAATGCCATTCCTAAGAAGCCCCCTAACACCCTTAGTACGGAAAAGAACAAGGGGATAGTAGCTGGCTCCTAAATTCAAATAAGATCGTGGGCTAATGACATGCCAAACAAAGGTTGAAAGTATTCCCTGACTCGTAAGGGATCACTAGCAGCTGAGATAAGAATATAGGCTAGGATGAGTGAAGAGCGAATTGGATTAGGAGGATTGGAAGGAAGGAAGAACGAATTGGAATTGGAAGGGAAGAGCGAATTGGATTAGAAGTCCACGAAGAGAAGAGGAGAGGCTAAGAAGACAGATAGAGCGTGAAAAAAGAGGCTAAGAAGACAGATAAGAGCGTGAAAAAAGGGCTAAGAGAACAGACAGTGCGGGAAGAAGAGGTGCTAAGAGTAGAGACAGTGCGGGATGAGGCGCGTGCAAGAGGACTGACCATGTCTTTAAGGTCTTGCTTGGCCCGAGCCCTGGCCTCCTCCATGAGCTCGATGAACGTGGCGTTGGGGCGGATGCGATGCTGCTTCACCCAACTCACCAGCTTGGCTGAGTAGTCGTATTGGTTCGTGGACACCGCGGTCTTCGCCAAGTTCACCATTATGATGATGTTGGGTCTGAGTTGTTAAGAAAACTTTTAATTAACGATAGATGAAATTTCATGTCGTTGTTGAGGCATTGATATTGATAGATTAGAATGTTAGGGATTAGAGATTAGAATGCTAGAATGAGTCGATTAACCGGGCACTGCCAGGTTGAAGGTTCAGGAAGCTCGACTTCACATACGTAACCGTATGTGGTTCAGTACAGGCAGCCAGAAGTACAGATCAAGAAGCAATTAATTAATATCAGCATTACTTGATCGCTGGATGACTTTCATCACAAGTAAATATTCATTATAGATTAACATGAATATCATTCGCGTTTGTGCTAATCCCTCTTATGCATTATAACCTCCCAATTGCACTAACTTCCACCTACAATAATCTCCACTTACAGTAACCTCCACATACAGTAACCTCCACATACAGTAACCTCCACATACAGTAACCTCCACATACAATAACCACCACTTACAGTAACCTCCACGTACAGTGACCTCCACACACAATGACCTCCACATAAAATAACCCTCACGTTGGATAACCTTCAATACAAATTAAGCAAAAAATTTCACAGCACAGGCTTGACAGCCACAACCTTCCCACTCTCGAAATAAAAAGTATTTATCGTCTCGTCTCAATAATACTTCAGCTGGACTAATACCGAGTTACTAGGCACTTTATTTGGGACGAGTGGTGAAGAGCATCTGATTAAATAGGGATTTTAATGAATAATACTTATATAGAGAGAGAGACGTTTCCTATCGTCTCATATCTTTTAAAGTTGGGTGAATCGGAGTGATTTCTCCACCAAATTTACGTTACGTTCAGGTTCAGGTTCAAGATACCGGTATTCATTACTTATCGTTTTGTCAGGTGGTTGCCGAGTGGCACTTGATATGGCGCATGATGCGCGGCGCGTGACGCGTGGGGTGCGCGTCGTTGGCGCACGCGATGAAGAGGTAGGAGTACAGCAGCGGCTTGGGGGTGTGGCCGTGACGCACGAGCTGCACAAACATCAGAACTTATAGGATTACAGCGCCAAGATAACACTGCCAAGATAACGGGGACAAGATAACACGTGTTAACACTGGAGAAAACTATGGCAGACAGGATTTCGAGTGTGACGACCAGAGAAACTTCAAGATTTCTCTCAACAGGAACTACAGGCAGGATTTCTTTCAACAGGAACTACAAGCAGGCTTTCTTTCAACAGGAACTACTGGCAGGATTTCTTTAAACAGGAACTACAGGCAGGATTTCTTTCAACAGGAACTACAGGCAGGATTTATTTCAACAGGAACTACAAGCAGGCTTTCTTTCAACAGGAACTACTGGCAGGATTTCTCTCAACAGGAACTACTGGCAGGATTTCTTTCAACAGGAACTACAGGCAGGATTTCTTTCAACAGGAACTACAGGCAGGATTTATTTCAACAGGAACTACAAGCAGGTTTTCATTCAACAGGAACTACTGGCAGGATTTCTCTCAACAGGAACTACAGGCAGGATTTCTCTCAACAGGAACTAAAGACAGGATTTCTTTACACAGGAACTACAGGCAGTATTTCTTTTAACAAGAGCTACAGGCAGTATTTCTTTCAACAGGAACTACAGGCAGCATTTCTTTTAACAAGAGCTACAGGCAGTATTTCTTTTAACAAGAGCTACAGGCAGCATTTCTTTTAACAAGAACTACAGGCAGTATTTCTTTTAACAAGAGCTACAGGCAGCATTTCTTTCAACAGGAACTACAGGCAGCATTTCTTTTAACAAGAGCTACAGGCAGTATTTCTTTTAACAAGAGCTACAGGCAGTATTTCTTTCAACAGGAACTACAGGCAGCAATTCTTTCAACAGGAGCTACAGGCAGCATTTCTTTTAACAAGAGCTACAGGCAGCATTCCTTACAACAGGAGCTACAAATCGATAATAAACCCAAGTATGAAACTCAAAGCAAGACTAACCTGAGAGAAAAGATCGAAAGCTGTATCAGCGAGTCCGAGTTTGGCTGCGGCGCCGATGAGGAGCCTGTAGTGGTAGGGGATGGGACGAACCTTCTTGCTCGGCATCTCCTCCTCCAGGAGGGCGAGGGCGTCAGCAAACTAAAACATGAGCCACATTAAAGGACGTCTTGACGACTTGGCTAGACTTAGTAACCTGACTAACCGAGATTGCCAAGATATACCGTGAATATATCAGTGCAGTAGGTACCTCACAAGCCGCAATACTCACTTTGCCTTCGTCACAGAGGGCTTGTATACTCTCGGTGTACTGATTCTGCAGCTCTTGCTGGTTGTGCGGGGGGAGCAAAGCAAGCCTCTCCTCGTCCTTCTCATCCTCTTCGTACACCGCAGGTTCCAGGCGCCCAGCCACGGAACCGAAATCATCGCTCTCGCCGAAAACTTCAGGCGTTGATTTTGGGAACGCGCTCAAGGGATTACCTTTCGATGAGCTAAATTCTTTCAGCAGGCCTTGGATGAAGTCAGCTTTTGCACTCGATGAGTAAAATTTTAGATCAGCCTGAGTGTTAGCGCGACGCAGGGAGCTGCGAGGCGACCTCTTATCCGACCGCCCCATCTCCCTGGTCGCGGTGTCTCGAGTGTTACCTTCTTCTGGGCCAGGGTCCACGAGTAAACTAGCGCCGCCACCGGCCTCGCTCGTACGAGGGTCTCCAGAGTTTGAAGTTATTTTCGGTCTCAAGTAACAAGATCCATTTGTAATATATCGATTGAATGCAATGCAAGATGTCATCCTACTAGCCAGCAGCTCATCGGTAAGACTGGCATAACGTAATGCCTGACTGTTGCTCGTAGAAATCTTAATTTCCCTGTCACGAGCATTAAGAAAACCGCGCCTACATGACGCTAGCACCTGGAACTTCCTCATCCCGCCAGCTGACGGGGTTTGAGAGATCAAAAAAGAAATAGAATACAATTAAAAGCAAACGAAATCGACAAAATTGAGACAACTATTAATGCGCCGCAACTCATTAACATACTGAATTAATTAATTTCGGTACATCTGGACATAGAAACATTACGCTCTGATGACAAAAAAATTCGGAATGAACCATCCAAACGCTCATTTGGCTTTACAACTGTTCTCAGCGCGACAGAACAAAGCCAACACACTGACTATCTTAATTCATTGTTAATCACTCTTAAAGAAATATTGTCGCGAGCAGGCAGACCTGGGATGGCAAGGTCCCATGAGCCGGAAAGTCCGACTCCCCTGAGTAGCCTTGCGTCGCAGCCACGGAGCGGCAACTGGGCCAGAGTGCCTGGAACACCGGGCACCACACCCGATACCGGAGACACAGCTTAAGATGCGGTCAACTACTATTAGCGCTCGACTTCGTGTCAAAAGCACGACAAATTATGACAAGTTCACGTATTTCAATGACAAGCTCACGTATTCATGACTGCATGTTTGAGGGAAGAAAAGAGCAATTTTATACTTCACATATTTATTACGAGTGACTTACGAAATACGAACATTAAACCATATACTGCGACAAAATACACTATGATGCCACGGCGAAGGCCACGCTGCCCATGGTGCGCTCGATGATGCGGAGGTCGAGGTTGTAGAGGCGCAGGGCCAGGACAGAGTCCATCGCTGCAGGCGACGGGCGGCAGGGCAGGCAACCGTTGACATATACACCACCACACGCTGCCACGTCGGGGCTACACGCGCAGTATACGCTCGCCGCACACGCCTGCTGCTGCACACATGCTACAAATTAGAAAAGAGTAGAGTAAGTGTGGATACATCAACAGTTGGGAATTGTAAATTTAGGACAGAATAGCAGAAAGGAGAGAAGGATGGATGGATATGGATAGAATTTCGTTGAGGAAGGCTAGCAGGATGTTGCGGTTGACCATACAGGGTGGGGAAACGGTCAGACCGAACTGACGCCATACACGGGCGGCCAGCGATGCCACAAATGGCTGGCCATATTATATTTTTTTTGAAGAATCACATTCATGTATTATTTAATAAGGTTATTATGAAGCGAATGGTGTAGAAAGATCCATCCTAGAATAATGCACGTCGAGATCTATACAAGTCTAAATTGCTCATGAAAAAATTGATGCAAATTTGAACGAGGAGATATTCGCGACGTTGGTTACACGGATTTTCATTACGCTAAAGTTAATTCGAATAAACTCCTTAAATTTTATTCACATCGAAGCTGCACCATCATAACCTCATCGCGGTGATATGAGTAGCTCACGACGCGCGGTTGAAGTTTTTCTATTATGGAAACTACAGCAAAATATACAATAATTAACTCTTGATACTTTTTTGAGATAATTATAGTTCAATATTAGTACGCTTATTGAAGTGTTTAAAAGCTTCCACTCTGCAATAATATTATAAAATGAGCGCTACGTAATATAGATGCCAGTAACCATTGTTTGTGAGTGGGGCAAGAAACGTCCTCCTCTGGAGTTCGTCGCAAGATGCTGGCGCCCGAGGTATCCAGATAAATTGTCAACGGAACATACACAGCTTATAAATGGTTCAGGTGTCACTGATCTTCGTGACCGTCAAGTGAAGAGAGCTAAAATAAATGTACACACCTCTCATTGTATACTGTAATCAAAGATAACTCCTTTCCATGTCAATTGGCCCCTTTCCATGTCACGCGTCCCTGACCAACACGCCGTCCTCTCTCCCATAACGCCGACCAGTCACCCTCCCCCCCCGGTCCATGTCACCTGGGCCCCCCTTCTCCCCCCCCATCACCTGGAGTGGTGCTGGTCGATGGCGTCGAGGAGCTCCTTGGCGAGGGCGAGGGAGGGGCAGCCCAGCGCCAGGCAGCCGAAGGTGACGACGTCAGGCTGCAGGTGATGCTCGCTCAGCAGGCCTAGGGTGCTCTGTCAACAGTGTCATAGGGGTGAAAATTAAACGGCTTTTTTATTTCAGTTAAAGGTTCCTACAACGCACGAATAAGCTAAGAGTGCGAATGAGCTAAGAGCACAAATAAGCTAAGAGCACAAATAAGATAAAAGCACGAATAAGCTAAGAGCACGAATAAGATACGAGCACAAATAAGCCAAGAGCACAAATAAGATAAAACACGAATAAGCTAAGAGCACATATAAGCTAAGGACTTCCCTACTAGACGTCGTCGGGATAGGACGTACGTGTCGCTGCCGGCTCACAATGAAGACGATTATTTGACGATTATTTTTCTTGATGAACAGTTGTTAATTAATTGTACAGACTGGGCCTGAGAGATATAATTCGGTGTTTCGGCGAAAAATAAGGGAAGTCAGTAAAAAAAGAGCATAATTTGTTTACTGTGAAAATGTTCAGAAAATTACTCCTTTATCTATGAAAAAGACCCGAAAAAGTAAAAGATAAAATAACAGATCCGTAGAATAAAATTATAGCATTCAATACGTGAAGCAGTGAAGTGTTTACATTAAGTGTCAAGTGTTTTGCATTAAATCACTGAAACAAATAAGCGTGTTGAGCTGTAGTAAGAGAGGGAAGAAGTAAGTGTGCTTGAGGCGAAGGTATTTATTGCTTACTTCCTGCCGAGCCTACATCGCGGTCTGGCAGCCGAGCGTTACAAGTCCAGGGTTCTTGCGGTCAGAATCTGAGCTCAGTGTAAGCAGGGTTCGTACCGGTATTTAGGAAAAAATTCCATGACTTTTCCATGACTCTCCATGACCATCAATATAATTTTCCAAGACTCGTAAACTACAGGTTTAGCATGACTGAAAGACTAACCGTGCATATTATATCATCTCCTACAGTTGATAAATAGCAAACGTGTAAATGCATAGAGCAGGCAGACACAGGGGAACATAAATGACAAAAATCTGAAAATGAAGCCCACACTGGTATTATTATGAATTTAATAGTGTCAAATCACAACAAATATTGAGTAATGCACACAAGATTGTACATGATAATGTCAATAAAGTTAAGAACACTCTTCAACACCACTACCCTAACATTCAACTGGCAGCTTTTTCATCCACTTTTTTAATGTTCAGTTTTCTTTAATCTTTTTCTTTAATAATCAATTCAAGAGTGTCTAGCTCCTGTTGCTTTGTTTTCAAATCGTCTCATGGCACTGAACTCGGCAATAATTTTCAAATTCCCATTTCTCTCCGTTGCTTCTGCATATTCATCTGCTGCTTGCTCAAGCGCCTTGATGCCCTCCTCCGTACGTCTTTTTTTCTTCTGTTCATCTAGCTCATCCAACAGAGCCTTCCTCTTCTGGGTTTTCTAAGCCTTCACATTCTGCTCTTTCCCTTCTGCCAAATAATTATTGTAGGCTGTTTTGGCACTGCCAGCTGGCTCTCGGTGATGGTCATTTTATTCAGACGTCAAAACATCTTCTTTTGTTACAAAGCTAGTCAGCTCGCCATTGAGGTTGGCTTTGGCAGTGGATACAGGCCTGCTCTCCGTCTCTGCATTCACAGTGGCAGTAGACACTACAGTGCTGACTTTTGTGACGGCCTACTCCCTCACACTTTTGGAGCAAGAACTGCAGTTGCATTACGGTCTGAGGACCACAAATCGGAAATGCGTGACTGCGCTTTGCTTTTCTCTTCACTGTGTTGCTTAGCTACCTTGGTGTGTTTGCTGCCTTTGGCATGGCTCTTCAAAGCTGCTTTCCCCATATTTGACAACTCATGAAACAAGAGATTGGGCCAATCAGAACGCAGGGAACAAGAGACTGCACAAACACACGCAGCACAGAAAAACACTTCATTTTTTATTTGCAAATTCCATGACTTTCCATGACCTAAAATGAAATCCAATGACTTTCCAGGCCTGGAAAGTGAGAAAACAAATTCCATGACTTTCTAGGTTTTCCATGACCGGTACGAACCCTGTTACTATAAATAATAAAAGAATGGTGGTTGACGTCCGGGTTGAAGATACCTCACTTTCTGACCATCGCTTAGTGACGTGGAAGTTACGACAATTGGAATTGAAACCCTGCCCAGGTCTATACCCCAAGAGGGACTGGCAGGACAATCGAAGAACGAATTGGGTGGCAATTTGGAATGAAATTGACGGAATCGATTGGAGAGCGGAGTTTTTCCGAGATGAATGCTGAGGAAATCTACACAAAACTGTGTGAGAAACCGCAGCATTCCGGGAGACCGACGAATCCTTATGAGAAAACGCAAGCGATCAAATAAACAAATAGCTGAATCCACTGGTGCTATGAGAAGACAGAGGCTTGTAGATTTGCACAAGGAAATTTAACTCAGGCTGCAGGACTCGCGCAGGTTGGAAGAACAAGCCGCGGAAGAGCGAGTGGTTGAGGTCATCAAAGAGAACCCCAAGTATTTTTTTAAATACGCTCAATCCAAGGCTAAAATAAGGACGCCAGTAGGCCCGCTTAAGGATAACGAAGTCATTGTCGAAGATGACCATGGCATGTGTGAGTTACTGGGATCACAGTTTGAATCAGTGTCCAGTAACCTCTGCTACTCAAGGGAGGATAATGAAATTGAAGTTCTCCAGGAGCTGCCAGGCGGTAGAGGGTTGGAGAACATTGAGTTTGGACCAGAAGACATGGAAATAAGTATAAAAGAACTGGCGACGTTTTCAGC